>NC_079500.1:229692-329692 GCF_030052815.1 Hevea brasiliensis
ATGAAGCCTCCCGTAAATACAAGCGAGATCGTAAGTTTCTTGGGGTTAGCTGGATATTATAGAAGATTTATAAAGGATTTTCCACGATACCGCTCCAATGACCAAATTACTACACAAGAATATGAAATTTGATTGGAATGACAAGTGTCAAGCCGCTTTGAGAGGTCAAGGCTATGTTGTGAGGCACCGGTGTTAACACACCAATGTCTGGAAAAGACTTTGTAGTCTCAAATGATGCCTCACACAATGGGTTAGGGTGTGTACTCATGCAAGAAGGGAAAGTGGTCGCATATGCTTCAGGCAGTTAAGGCCACATGAAAAGAATTACCCTAGTCATGATTTGGAGTTAGTAGCAATTATCTTCGCATTGAAGATATGGAGGCATTACTTGTATGGAGAAAAATGCTACATATACACAGACCATAAGAGTCTGACGTATCTGCCAACCCAGAAGGAACTTAATTTGAGGCAGAGGCGATGGATTGAATTCCTGAAAGATTATGATTGTGTGATTGACTACCATCACGGGAAGGCAAATGTAGTCACGATGCTTTGCAGAAAATCTATTGTAGCATTAAGATCTCTGAATGCCCAACTATCCTTAACTCATGATGGAGTTATTTTGGCTAAGTTGCAGTGAAGCCGAATCTGTTACATGAGATACAGGATGGGCGAGAAGGCAGATGGGAAATTAATGGTATTATGGGCAAAATCAACGAGGAAGAAGCGAATATTAAGTGAAAGAAAATGGGTGCTGTCTATAAAGAAAGAGTATGTGTTCCAGATGATAAAGAATTGAAAACCAAAGATTCAGAAAGAAGCACATAACGATGTGTATGCTATGCACCGGGAAGCACAAAAATGTACCATGACACGAAACTCCGATCTGGTGGCGGTCTCAAGAAGGACATAGTTGACTATGTAACTAGATGCTTGACATGTCGACAAGTCAAAGCAGAACATCAAGTTCCATCAGGTTGTTACAAAATTCTGACCATAAACATACGAATGGAAGTGGGACCGAGTCACTATGGACTTTGTCAGTGGTCTACCTCTCACTCAGAAGAAGCATGATGCAGTATGGGTGATTGTGGATAGGTTAACCAAATCAACACATTTTCTGCTAGTGAGAACTGACTACTCACTGAAAAAGCTAGCATAATTGTACATCAGTGAGATAGTTAGACTACATGGAATTCCACTTTCCATTATATCTGATAGAGAGCCGAGGTTTACATCTAGATTTTGGAAGAAATTATAAGAATCCTTGGGCACACAACTCCATTTTAGTACGGCTTTTCATCCTCAGACGGATGGGCGATGAAAAGAATAATCCAGGTAAATTTTGAAACTCATTGAGTTATTGTAAACAATAATTGAACTGATAATGATAATAATAACCGAATATATGTGATAGGTCCTCGAGGATATGCTGAGAAGTTGTATTATTGAGTTTGAAGGAAGTTGGGATAGATACCTTCCATTGCGGAATTTGCATATAATAATAGCTATCAAGCTAGCATACAAATGGCACCCTATGAAGCCTCAGTATGGGAGAAAATGCAGAACACTGTATGTTGGATGAATTGGGTGAAGATAAGCTAGTGGGGCCGGACTTGATGAAGCAGAGAGGAAAAGGTGAAACTGATAAACGCCAATTTGAAAGTTGCCTCAGACCGACAGAAATCTTATGCTGACTTGAAAAGAAAGGACATTGAATATGAAGTTGGTGAGAAAGTATTTCTCAGAGTATCACCGTGGAAGAAAGTGTTGAGATTTGGGAAAAAGGAAAATTAAGCCCTAGGTTTATTGGCCCATAAAAGTTATTGAGCGTGTGGGACCGGTACCTCTGATTAGCCTTACCACAAATGGACAAGATACATAATGTGTTCCATGTCTCGATGCTCGGAAGATACAGATCAGATCCTTCACATGTCATCTCAAGAAGAAATTGTAGTACAACGACGACATATGAAGAAGAACCAATTAAAATCTTAGCACGAGAGGTAAAAGAGCTGAAACAAGACAATTCCACTAGTGAAAAATCCTATGGAGACACCACAACAGGGAGGAAGAGGCAACATGGGAGAGCGAGGAGACAATGAGACAACAGTTCCTCACTCTTCACATCGTAAATTTCGAGGACGAAATTTTTATTTAGAGGAAGAGTTGTAACATCCCCATTGCACGTGTTCAGACGTTCTATTGCTCCAGAGTCAAATAACGATCCAGCAAGTCAGGATGTCTAGAACTACACTTCGGTGATAGTGAACAGACATATAATGATGAAATAAATAAAAAGAAAATACAAGAAAAATCAAACAAAAATGAAAGAGAGAAAATGATGCTAAGTTAAACGAGCCGGCACCGCGATGGTGATCAGACTGGAAGGCCGTTGCCAACCTCGGATCATGAAACCCTTTGAATTTAATTTTGAGACATAAATAAAGGTTTATTGAAATGTAATTGACACTATAAATATCAAAGAAAAATTAATAGATTAGTACAAAGAAAAATGAAAAATCGAAATAGACAAAAATCTGTTCAGACCAAAAATCAGGAATATAACCCGAAGTGGGGTATTTTGGTCATTTGACACATAGTGTTGCCTTTTGACCTCAATCTCCATTAAAAATAAATGATATTACACTTAGAAAATGTCATGAAAAATTAAATTGTGATACATTATAAGAATAATGAAAGAAATGGGGGATAAAATCCAATTTATGAAACTTTGAATAATTAACATTAAAATCCATGTTAGTGCTCCACTAACTTGAATATTGGGACCCTTATCACAGCTTTGGGACAACAGATTGCACTCATTATCATCTTCATCTTCAACCTTTAAAGTTTTGGATGATTTGAACTTCCATGGAAGTCCACCATGGCCAAACTCCCTCCATCACCATGCACCATTGATCAAGCCCTCCTTTCTACTTAGTTCCTTCATTAAAGCTTGCCTACTCACCTTGGGGAAGATATTGGCAACAAGAAAAACAAGATTTGGTGAAGTTTGAAGGAAGCTCACAAGTGGTAAGTGTCCAAAACCTCTCCCTTGCTTTAGTAAACCTTGTGTTTAGGTTGAGGTGAGTATTTTGGTGAAGAGAAATGAAAGAAATAGTGAGAAATGGACTTGTCCATTTTTGGCAGCCATGAACCTTTGTTGAGCTTGAGTTATTTTTACTTCTAATGAATGGAAATGAAGGTTAATTAATTCAAATAAAAGTTGTAGTAAGTTTGTATCTAAGTATGTGAATGTAGTGTTTGAATTAAGGGTGTGAAATGGAACTTTGATGCCTTGAGCAAACTGCCATGTTTGGCAGCCCCTAATAGCATGAATTTGTGTGTGAACATGTAGTTATTAATGATATATGCTAATGTTAAATTGTGGGCAGCAAGTGTAAGTTACATTGAAGTATGATTATGTTGAAGTGTATGTGTAATATTGATATTGAGATATGTTGAATTTTGGTGGAAGTGAGTGTTGAACTTAATGGTGAATTGTGTGCATTGAGCACTTGAATATTCTGCCCAAAATTGTTGCTAGAATTGTGTACAATATATATATATGGAAGTGTTATTGATTGAATATTGAAGAAATGAGGAGGAGAAGGAATATCAAATTGGAAGTGTATGTGCTTTGTGCAGGTTGTGTGTGAAGGCAGTACATAAATTAGGCCATAAGTGCCAAACTATGAACCCAATTGGTATGAGGCCAATAGGGGGTGAAACTAGACACCAAATAGGCCAACTTTCATGTAGAAATGTTGCCAAAATTCTGCCTAGAAACTGACCTTAAAAATGACCAAATCCAGATTAGCAACCTTGCAACCCAGATTTTTGACCATATGAACAGTAGTCCTTGGGATGACCATAACTCACTCAAAACAGGTCCAATTGACCTGAAATTTTTACCATGGTTATTTTAGACATAGATCTACAATTCTTATGAAGACACCAAAGCCCAGAAATGGCCAGAACCAAGTCAAATGGCTTGCACAAGTTCGGGTACAAAAACTGCCGAACCAAAACTGACCTAAAATTGATCAAATTTTGCACTAAAGGTGCAATCTGTCCAGCTTTAGTAAATTGACCATATCTTGGTCTATACAACTTAGAATGACCTGAAATTTTGCCCCGCGTGCAATAAGACATAGAGCTACAATTTTGCTTCTTTGACCAGAAGCTAAAAACCAAGGGAAATAGGACTTTAAGCTAGACCAATCTAGCACACAAAAATTGAGAATTTGACATTTTGCATACAATGATGCTTGAAGCATTTTGGCAATGAATGCCAACTTGTAAAAATGGTAAATTGCACTATATTGGCAGCATATTGAGATATAAATTGTGACATATTGATGCTAGAAACAACTTATCCATATTACCTAAAAAGGTTAACATATGCATTGACTTGTGAATTATATAATAGTTAGTAAACTCCAAAAATTGAAGAATTAAACAATTAATTAATAATGTGCCCTAGTTTGCCTAGTTGACTAGTATGGATAGGTTGGCATGCCAATAGGATTATGACAGCTGTTCTGTAAATGGCTTCATGCCATACTGTGTTTTTACTGCTTATTATGCCGCACTGTGACTTTAATAGCCTATGGCTATACATATTGTGTATTTATTCTTGGCTTATTGCCAGATTGACTATATGGCTTCTTAGCCACATTATTTGCACACCGGGAGACACTTTATGACCGATGGTGTGATGGCCCGAGGTACTAGGTATCCAGTGCCAGTATATCCGTTTATCCAGTCTGGTCAGTATATAGGCTACACGGGCAGTAATTCAAGTACTATTAAATTCAAATATTTAAATCCAGTCTACTGACATACAGCACCACCAAAAATTTGTAAACACTTTATTTACTTTATTTTAGTGTATATTTCTTTATATTTGGCACCACTAAGCAAAATTGCTTAGTGCATTGCTTTTGTAACGCGTAGGTATTGGAGATACAGCTGGGGAGCCCAGCAGACCTACGACCGGGTGAGACATCAGATCTGCACAGGAGTCCAGAGTCATCTGCACTGCATTGCATACATGGTAGGACTTAGGATATCTTGTATTTTGTACTTTTGTTGTATATTTGAAATTTAGCCCTGTATTTTGTAATGTTATGAAAGCTCTAAAGTTTGTAATATTTTGTACATATTAAATGACATGGAGATTTTCTGTATATATTTAAATTATTATGGACTATATTATGGAACTGTTTAATGACTGTAAAAGTCTATTGACTTTACTGAGAAATAGAGAATGTGAAATATTTGAGATTTTGATATCACCATATTAAACTGTTTTCAACAGGTTTGGAAAGACAGTTTGTCCTAAATATAGACGGCATCTTGCCAAATTTTTATTACCAGTCTTGAAACACTGATTTTATCAAAGTATGAAAATAGTATAAGCATGATATGAATATTACATAAAAGACTTCTTAAAATCAAATTGAGTTCAGTAAATGAAATAATCACAGACTAGGTGTTTCGGCACGCCGTGTAGCACGCGTTGCTCGGCTATTCTGTAGACGGGTGAGGGGTGTTACAGCAGTTGTATTCTCCAAAATTGATTTTCGATCTGGTTATTATCAGTTGAAAGTGCAAGAGCAGAGTATTCCAAAAACTGCTTTCAGAACTCAATATGGCCACTATGAATTTTTGGTAATGCCATTCGGGTTAACTAATGCTCCAGCTGCTTTTATGGATCTGATGAACACTATCTTCAGACCATATCTCGACCAGTTTGTGGTGGTGTTTATTGATGACATTTTGATATATTCAAGGAATACAGAGGAGCATGACAAACATCTGCGGATTGTACTACAGACTTTAAGGGAGAAATAGCTATACGCCAAATTGTCGAAATGTGAATTTTGGCTGAAAGAAATCTCCTTCTTGGGACATATTGTGTCAGCTGAAGGGATCAAGGTAGATTCCAGCAAGGTAGAAGCTATCTTTAATTGGAAGCCGCCCAGGAATATCACAGAAATTCACAGTTTTCTGGGTTTAGTTGGATATTACCGTCGATTTGTGAAAGAATTTTCTATGTTGGCTTCTCCACTGACCAAGTTGCTTCGGAAAGATGTAAAATTTCAGTGGACAGATAAATGCCAGCAGAGTTTTGATGAGTTGAAGAGGTGTTTGACTGAAGCTTTATAGTGTAACACCCCTATGTTCGGTAGTGCGTTCTATTATTTTGGTGACCGGTGTTGTCCGGACAGCTAGGATGCCTAGAACTACACTTCGATATGAGTGAGGAGACATAAAATAATGAAATTCAAGAAAAGAAAATACAAGAAAAACAAAGAAAAAATAATAGCAAAGAAATGTAACCAAGTTAAGCGAGCCGAGAACCCTAGCGATGGGTGACCATGAGGAAGTCACTACGTGGACCGTTAACTAGCTTCGGATCATGGAACCCGGAAAATATTTTTAGGACTTAAAGAGACATCAATTGAAGTATAAATATCATTAGAAATATCAAAGAAAAATTAATTAATTAGTATAAAGAAAAGTGAGAAATCGAAAAACGGACAAAACCCGGTGTTATTGAAAAATCGGGAATGCAACCCGAACAGGGGCATTGTGGTCATTTGATACCCCAAGTTGTCTTTTGACCTAAATTTCCATTAAAAATAAATAATATCACACTTGGAAAATGTCATGAAAATTTAAAATGGTGGTACATAATATAAACAATGAAAGAAATGAGATATAACTTGAATAATCAAACTTTAACATATAATATTAATTAAATAAAGTTTAGTGGAGAGTTAGTGGGAATTATCTACACCTAAGTGGACAGCCACATCATTCAGCACCTTTATCTTCTTCATTCACTCACCATTGTCGAATTAACAAGCTTTCAAACCCTCCCATGGCCGCCCAAATGCATAGCTCACTCCACCCATTTTCAAGCTGATTTTTTTACTTGTCTTAATTAATTTTGATCCCCACCTCACAAGGAAGAAGTAGATACTAAAATCAAGGGAGTTTGGTGAAGATTTAACAAGCCTCATCAATAGGTAAGTTTGTGTTTTTGATTTTTGTTTTATTAAAGTTTGTAAGGATGTTATGGGTATTTGATTTATGGAGAGATTTTTGAGGTTTGATGTTTAAAGGGGGATGTGTACTTTTGGCAGCCATGGAAACTCCTTGAAGACAATTTATTTTTGCTTGTAAATGATGCATTAAAGGATTGATTAAATGTTTATGTGTGTAGGAAATTATTTGGGTGATGTATACTTAGTATATGTGAATGTGTATTTGAAATTTGAAGCTTGGAAATTAATGGAATGTAAATGCATGAATCGGCAGCCTGGTTTGGTGAACCATAAGGATGTTATTTCATGTTTGGATTATGGAATATTAATGTTGAATTATGATTGTTATTAGGGCAGCTTGGGTATATGTGTGATGGTGTGAGGTTGGGCATGTAAATGAGCATGAATAGGTGATTAAATTATTGTAATTGAGTTTGACAAATTCTGCACTTTATAGTGTATGTTGAATGTGATTGTAAGCTGCCAAAATGATCAACAATATGTTGTAAAATATGTTTAGGTTAGGGTACAAACCAAAATTGGCATGAAGGTGAAGTTTGGTAAGTGTTAAAGGTGATCTTTGATGAGTATGAACAAAATGCAATAGGGCAGTTTGTGTTTTGGGCTTAGAACCTTAAGTGTGTGGCTCCAATTGGTATGAGACCAATTGGAGGTGAAACTAGGCACAAAATGTGCAAACTTTCATGAAGGAATCTTGCCAAAATTCTGCTTGTAAGGTAGCTTGAAAAATGACCAAATCCGGATTAGTGCAATTAAGGCCTGAAAATTGACCAATTGGGCAGCAGTTAGTTTTTAGGCCATAACTCACTCAAAACAGGTCCAATTGACCTGCAATTTTGACCATGAATAGTTAAGACCTATATCTACAAGTCTTATGAAGACACCAAAGCCCAGAAATGACCATAAGCAAGTCAAACAGCTTGCACAAGTTCGGGTCCAAAAACTGGCCGAACCAAAATTTACCTAAAATGACCTAAAGTGACCAATTTTGATGCATTTTGACCAGCAATAGTAAAATGACCATAACTTGGTCTACATAACTCAGAATGACCTAAAATTTTGCCCCGCGTGCAATGAGACATAGATCTACAAGTTTTTAGTTTTGACCGAAACCCGAAAACCGAGGGAGCTTGGTCGTCCGGCTAGGTCAAACTAGTATCGCGGAATCCAGTAAATTGCAGGAAAATGCAAGATACATGGAAATGAGTTTGGTAACATGTACCAACCCTAAAAGACTATTGAATGTGACATATTAGTAACATTAAAACCTAATTTACCTAGAATGCATCGAGGGTCAACATATTAGGTTGACTAAGCAAATAATAGAATTCAGTGAATTAATTATCAAGCATTATCATTAGAGACAGTTTAAATGAGTACTGAAACACCTCAAATTGTGTTTCTCAGTTAGCAAAGACTCAGGGAAAGGGAAGGAAACACTGAGTCAAGGCTAGGAGACAGTTATCAAAGGTTTGTGCACAACAGTTATTTCTTTTGAATTTTTTCAATTGAAATAAATTGTGAATATTTGTATATTATTGTTTTCAATTATGGAAATGTGCTTGAATGGATACTTATTGCTTGAAAAGCATTGTAAATGGTTTGAAACTGTGGAAAAATTGATTTAGTGTGATTTGTGAAAATTGAAGTTAATTATGAATTGTGTTGCCATTTTGTGAATGAAATTATAACTTTGGAAATTTATTGGATTCTTACGAATCATTTGAATAAAATGTTTGGAATTGATTTTGAGTTCACACTTAGCATGACAGTATCACATCATTCTTTCTCCATTTATGGGGTTGTGATCATTTATTTTCCTTCTCCATTTATGGGGTTGTGATCATTTATTTTTCTCCCTCTCTGGTTTACCATTTGAGGTGATCGGATGAGTACTCATTATATAGCTAGCTTCCTTCCTTATTGATTTCGATTAGTGGGGTTGTGATTGCTTTGTCGTGGTGTACAACGCGGCATTGATCAGAAAATTGTGTCATGGCTTAAGTTGTGTATGAATTGGCAACACTGTATTCTTAAATTATTTGACTAAATTGTGTTATTATAAGCTTTGATAATTTGTAAAATGGAGTTTAAATTCTTATTGACATTCACTGTCTTTTGAATTTAACCATGTTTTGACTATTGAGATTTATTGTGATATTGTGAAATAGAGTTTAAATTCCTTATGACATTCATTATCTTGAATTTAATTATGGTTTTACGTATCCATCATTTATATGATTTATGAATTGTGATTTAAAGTTGTATTTGGTTAATGTTGTGCAGCATTGAGACATTGTCTCGTGATAGCTTTCATTCTTTATCGCGGTAGACAGACGGATAGAGGCGTGAGACTAAGTCGCTAGTGCATTCAATGAGAGATTATCGGGTATATTGAGTATACCACATTTTGCATTTTGTCTTGTAATGTATGTTCCTTTGTATGTATATATTGTTCTTGATTTTGAGCAGTTGTAAATTAAAATTGTACATTGAAGTTGTAAAATAAATTATGAGTTATTTTGGCTTGTAAAAAAATTGTACTGTATTTCTTTTATCTCAGTCTTTGAAAAGTTATTGTGGATTCGAGTTGAAAAACTTATTGTGTTGAATTATGTTGGAGTTTGAGATTGAGAAAAATATTGAAGTGCTTTTTTATAGGTTTTTTGAAGTACTGTTTTGTTCAAAATACAGATGGCACTCTGCCAAAATTTTTACAGAAATCCCTAATAGTCCAAATGTGTTAGCTGTTTCACTTCACTTTAAAAAGGTTTTTAACACCTGTAAATAGTGCTCACCACTGTAAAAAGAAGTAAGAAAAGTTTTAAAATCCCTTGTAGTGTATTTAATGGGTTATCAGTAGATGAAGTTGGTAATTCATTAGGTATACTACAGGATCATGTTATGCCTTACAGAGGGGTAGGGTGTGACATATAGTGATACTTCTCACAATGGGTTAGGCTGTGTACTGATGCAAGATTGGAATGTTATTTCTTATGCATGACGCCAGCTGAAACCGCATGAGAGGAACTACCCAACACATGATGTGGAGCTAGCAGCTATTGTTTTTGCTCTGAAGATCTGGAGACACTATTTGTATGGGAGAAATGCTACTTCTATACAGATCACAAGAGCTTGAAGTACTTGGGCACCCAGAAGGAATTGAATTTGAGGCAGAGGAGATGGTTAGAACTGATTAAAGACTATGATTGCTTAATAGACTATCAGCCAGGGAAAGCAAATGTGGTGGCTGACGCCTTAAGTCGCAAGACTAAGGCAAGTCTCATAGTTTCTCCTTTGTCCATGGTACATGAGTTGAAAGCACAGCATGCCATTTTAGAAATTGATGATGAGGGACAGACAATAGTTGCATGGCATGTATAGCCAGTGTTGATTAATCAGATCAGAATGGCCACCCAGAGTGATGATAAATATCAGAAGCTACTGAAAGAAGTCCAGCAGGGCAAGAAACCTGAATTCTCTGTGAGAGATGATGGTTTACTACTACATCAGGGTAGAATGTGTGTTCCTAATGATGTTGAATTAAGACGGATCATTATGAAGGAAGCACATGAATCTCCTTTTGCTATGCACCTTGGTGGAACTAAAATGTACAGAGGGTTGAAAGAACATTACTGGTGGATGGGTATGAAGAGGGATATAGCTGAATTTGTTTCCAAATGCCTAACTTGTCAGCAAGTGAAGGCAGAACATCAAGTACCAGCAGGTTTGTTACATCCATTGCCAGTACCAGAGTGGAAATGGGAACGGATAACTATGGATTTTGTTACGGGACTTCCAAGGACACAAAATAGTCATGATGCAGTATGGGTTATAGTTGATAGGCTGACCAAGTCTACTCACTTTTTACCAATCCGGATGGACTATAGCCTGGAGAGATTGGCCATATCGTACATAAATGAGATTATAAGACTGCATGGAGTGCCAGTATCAATTGTATCTGACAGAGATCCTAGGTTCACTTTTAGATTATAGGGTAGTCTTCAGAGAGCCCTAGGAACTAGATTGGACTTTAGCACAGCATTCCCCCCACAGACAGATGGCCAGTCTAAAAGGGTAATTCAGATATTGGAGGATATGCTACGGGCTTGTGTGATTGAGTTTGAAGGTAGTTGGGATACACACTTGCCTTTGATTGAGTTTGCTTATAACAATAGCTACCAATCAAGCATTGGGATGCCTCCATATGAAGCTTTGTATGGCAGAAAGTGCAGAACTCCCCTATGTTGGGATGAAGTAGGTGAAAGAAAGATGATTGGCCCAGAAATTGTTCAGCAGACAGAGGAAAAGATCAGATTGATCAGAGATTGACTCAAGGCTGCATCAGACTGTCCGAAGTCCTATATTGATCTGAAGAGAAGAGATATTGAATATGCAGTGGGTAATAAGGTATTCCTCAAAGTTTCTCCTTGGAAGAGGATTATGAGATTTGGCAGAAAGGGAAAAATGAGTCCTCGTTTCATCGGACCATATGAGGTTCTGGAGAGAGTGGGTCCTTTGGCATATCGGCTAGCATTACCTCCAAAGCTAGAAAGGATACACAGTGTCTTCCATGTATCCATGTTAAGGAGGTACAGATATGACTCATCTCATGTATTATCAGTTGAAGAGATTGAGGTAAATCCAGACCTCTCATATGAGGAAGAACCCATAGAAATTCTGGCATATGAGGTGAAGTAGTTCAGAAACAAACAGATACACCTGGTTAAAGTGTTGTGGAACCATCATTCAGGCCAGGAAGCTACTTGGGAACATGAAGAGGACATGACGAGACAGTACCCACAGCTGTTCAGAAACTAATGCCAGGTAAAATTTTGAGACGAAATTTATTTTAAGGGGGGGAGAATTGTAACACCCCTATGTTCGGTAGTGCATTCTACTGTTCCAGTGACTAGTGTTGTCCAGACAGCTAGGATGCCTAGAACTACACTTAAATATTGATGAGGAGACATAAAAGAATGAAATACAAGAAAAGAAAATACAATAAAAACAAAGGAAAAATAATAGCAATGAAATGTAACCAAGCTAAACGAGCCGAGAACCATAGCGATGAGTGACCGCACCGGGAAGTTGCGGTGTGGACTGTTGACTAGCCCTGGACCGCGGGGAACCTTGTAAAATTATTTTCAAGAAATAATTAAAGACTTATTGAAGCATAAATATCATTAGAAAAATCAAAGAAAAATTAATTAATTAGTACAAAGAAAAATGAGAAATCGAGAAAACGATAAAACTAGGTGTTACCGAAAAATCGAGAATGCAACCCGAACAGGGACGTTGTGGTCATTTGACACCCCGAGTTGTCTTTTGACCTAAATGTCCATTAAAAATAAATAATATTACACTTGGAAAATGTCATGAAAAACTAAATTGTGACACATTATAAGAATAGTGAAAGAAATGGGGGATAAAAACTAAATTATGAAAGTTTAACATTAAAAATTATTTTTAATCCTATTAGTGCTCCAATAATACCACTAAAGTGGACCCTTAAACATAAAATGGACAGCAGATAACTTCATCTTCCTCACTTTGAAAAACCAGCCAAAAAGCTTGGGAGAATTCTCCCATGGCCGCCCACCTTTGAAACATTAAAACTCCATGATCAAGCCACCATTTCCCCAATTTGTCTTCATTAAAGTTAGTCCTCACCTTGCAAGGAAGAAATTGATAGTAATTTCAAGAAGTTTTATTGAAGTTTGGTCAAGCTTCAAAAGTGGTAAGTGAGTGTTTTCAATTCTTGTTTCATTAAAAGTGTAACCAAGGTTAAGGGTAGTTGGTTTATGGAAGAATTTTTGAAGTTTGATGTTTTAATGGAAATGTACATTTTGGAAGCCATGGAACTTAAATATGAACAGCTTATTCTTGCATGTAAATAGTGGTTGGAATGATGATTTAAATGTTTGATTGTATTGTAGTTGAATTCCATGTGTAAGGTTTGATTTGGAAGCTTGAAAAGTGAAAATGAAAATTGATGGGTATGTGTAAACTTGTGGCAGCCTCATAAAGAAGATTGAAGTGTTTGAGTTCATGAAATATTGTTGAATTATGTTGTCATTGATGGCAGTGTGACACCCCTTACCCGTCTACAGTGTAGCCGAGCAAGTTATGTCACTCAGTGTGCCGGAGCACCAATTTATGTTTCTATTACAATTTATCCCTTTATAATTTATTTATTTTCAATTTTGATAAATCTGAATTAATCTGCAAATTTTATAAAAAATCCAGCAGAGTGCCGGCTATAATTTGGAAAAACAGTTCTTCTGAACCTGTTTAAAAATGCTTCTAAAATAATTTCCAAATCCAAACTCCATTATACACATTCAAGTCAATCTCGAAATCTCAATCTCAAATCACAATACTATTTTCAAAACTTTTCTGTTCACTTTATCATTTGAAACATATTCACAAATAATTCTCAACATTTCATTTTTTCAACATACATAATGCAGAAAACCTCAATAATATGAAATTTCATATATTTACATTAATACATAATTACAGGAGTTTATAGTTACAATCCAAACTAATGCAAAATGCAAAATACAAAAGGGCCACCTATAGTCCTAAAGTTCTACCATATGCAGTGCAGATGTGAGGTGACTCTGGACCCCAGATGCAGCTCTGAAGGCTTACCCTATCTGATGTCTGCTGGGCTCCCCAGCTAAGTCTCCAGTACCTGCGCGTGGCAAAAGCGACGCGCTAAGCAATTTTGCTTAGTGGTGACAATATAAAATAATATAAAATAACATAAAATGAAACGAATATGCAAAATGTGTGTTTACATTTTTGGTAGACTTAATTTCTGATATTAATTTCATTATTATTTGATTAAACTTTGGTAAGGTTTATTATCATTGCCCGAGTAACCCATACTAGTTGACTGGACTGGATAAACGGGTAAACTAGCACTGGGTACTAAGTACCTTGGACCATCACACCATCGGTCACATTGTGTCTCCCGGTGTGCAACAGAACAGCTAATAAGCTGTAATAATGATCAGGTTAAAACCCAAGTATATCAACTCAAATAACATAGCCAAATGCTATTTTTTTTTTCACAGAATGGCATGGGAAAGCCATGAAACAAAGAATGGCATGAAGCCATATGTAGTACTGCTAACAGAACCCTATTGGCATGCCAAGCTATCCAAACCAATCTTGTTAGGTATACTAGGGCATTTTACACTTTTGAGTTTTGTTTTATAATTTTTGAATTTCAAGTTTTGGTGTTACTATTCACTTCATTAGTCAACCAAAATGTTGACTTTTGCATAGACAATAAGTACATTGGTTTTAATACTCCCAACATACCACATTTTTCATTTAAAATTTATTGGTATTTGTTGCCAATACCATTTCTAAGCTTAATGTTAATTAAGTAGAATTTTTAGTTTTCATGCTTCATTTTTTCTGTTCCATTGGTCATTTTCGTAGTGGGAATTTGGCAAAATGATCAACATGAAAGTTGTTCCTTATTTTGTCTAGTTGAATTTACTTTTTTGAATTACTCCATTTGGAGTTTTGTAGCTCAAGTTATGGTCCAAAAACAACAACTAGCCGGATTGAAATTTTTCTGGACTGACCATAACTACAGTGCAGTGAACAGTGACTTCAACTCACTTGTTGGATAGGTTCTGGTCATAATTTGGGTTAGGTTCCATCATGAAAATTGTTGGTCTATATCTTAGCTTTTGCTAGTAAAATTTCAGGTCAATTGGACCTTTCTACATTGAGTTATGGCCAAATGAACAAACAACATTCCTTTATTCATTTGGTCATTCTGCAGAAACAATTGCGCAGTCATCAGTTAGGGCAAGCTTTTGGTCCACTTGGTTTGGTTTTATGGGCATGGTTTTTTCACCAAAGTTGTGCCATTATGTGTCTAGTTTCATGTCCAATTGGCCTTGCACCAATTGAACCTCTACAATTTAAGTTATGGCTGCCCAAACCTGCTGGACTCATGTCCAATTCTGCAGGTCACCTAGGGCAGCCACACTAAACCCAAATCCCATCACTAAACACACTTCATTTTTTATTCAAACCAAACAAAATGGTCACTAATTGACCATTAAAACCTACTTCCATCATCATATGGTCAAAGTCCCATTTTTCCACCCCAAACCCTAACTCAAACATTACCCCACATGCGTTTTCACTTCATTTCATCAATCCACTTAGTAAATACATGTTGTGGGCAGCCATGATAGTCTTTTAATTTCATTAAACTCAACACAATCAAACCCTAACCATGGCTACCAAAAATCTAGGGTTTACATACAAATGGTATTCAACAATTTTTTTCTTTGTAATTTACACTCATTCAAAGTCCTTAACATGAATTTAAAGAAAAATTCATGGTTAGGTCACTAACCTCAAAGAAGTGAGATTTTCTCACTTGCTAAAGCTCTTGTTTTCCTCTTCTTTTTGCTCCCAAAAGAATCACCAAAGTGTAAGAGTAAGTTTTTGTGTTGAGAAGTTTAAGTTTTAATGGATGGAAACCCAAGAAATCAAGCTTGGTAAAGCTTTGGTTATGGAGGGCAAAGGGGCGGCATGAAGAAGAAGGAGAGAGGAGCTTCCCGAATTTTGGACTTCTTTTTCTTTCTTTTTCTGCCAATTAAGTCTTTTTAAATACCTTGGTGATATGTGTCAACACTTGATTGGGTTGGAGACTTTTAATGACATCCTTATGATGTCATAATTTCAATTTCTTTCATTTTTCCATCCTTTTCTTGTCCAATTAATTTCAATTAAATTTTTAACAACATTTAATCATATTTTATGTTATATAAATTATTTATTTAACTGGACAAGTTGGCCCAAAAATCATTTCTGAAGACGAAATGACCTAAATACCCTCCGTTTGGCTTGACGGGCCAAAATTGTCTGTACCGATTGAAAAATTTTTCTAAGTATTTTCTTGGAATTCTAATGCCATAAGAACCTCAATGACCTTTCTCTGGAGTCTTAAAAATTATTTTATAATTTTTCTTAATTTTTTTTTCTTATTAATATTTGAGTTAATTTTTGGTTCCTTACTTTAGTTTAAATATTTTTCCGAACATTCTAGCTGTCCGGACTGACACTGGTCACCAGAATAGTAGACTGTATGGACTAGCTAAAATGAGGATGTTACAGGCAGCATGTGTATATGAATAATTGTTTGAATTTGGATATGTGTATAGTGGTTTGAATTTGGACATGTAAATGAGGTATGTCTTGGGGTTAATTGTTGTAATTGGACTTGGAAAATTCTGTATTATATTGTGTATGTTGAGTGTGGTTACAAGCTACCAAAATGACCAAAAATGAGTTGCTAAATGTGTTAATGTTATGGTACAAACCTGAATTGGCATGGAAGAGTGACTTGGTAAGAATAGGATGTGTAATTGGTAAAGGATGAACAAATTGTAATAGGGCAGTGTATGTTTTGGCTTAGAACCTTAAGTGTGTGGATCCAATTAGTATGAGACCAATTGGAGGTGAAACTAGGCACAAAATGTGCCTACTTTCATGAAGGAAGCTTACCAAAATTCTGCTTAGAGGGTGACTTGAAAAATGACCAAATCCGGATTAGTGCTTTGAAAGCCTGAAAATTGACCATTTTGGCAGTATTTGGTGTTTTGGCCATAACTCACTCCAAACAGATCCAATTGACCAGACATTTTACCATGAATAGTTAAGACATATATCTACAATTCTTATGAAGACACCAAAGCCCAGAAATGGCCAAAACCAAGCCAAATAGCTTGCACAAGTTCAGGTACCAAAACTGACCGAACCAAAAGTGACCTAAAAATGACCTAAGCCTACTATTTTAGTGCATTCTGTCCAGCATTGGTAAATTGACCATATCTTGGTCTACACAACTCAGAATGACCTGAAATTTTGCCCTGCGTGCAATAAGATATAGACCTACAAGTTTGTAGTTTGGACCAAAACTCGAAAACCGAGGGAACTAGGTCATCCAGCTAGGTCAAATTAGTATACCAAAATCCGGTAAATTGCAATAAAATGCAACATACTTGGAAATGAATTTGGTAACATGTACTAATACTAAAAGGCTATAAATGTGATATATTGGTAACATTAAAACCTAATTCACCTAGAGTGCATCGAGGGTCAACATCTTAGATTGACTAACGAAATAATAGAATTTAATAAGTTAATTATTAAGCTTTATTCTTAGAGACAGTTTAAATGAGTACTGAAACACTTCAAATTGTGTGTTTGATTAGCAAAACTCGAGGAAAGGGAAGGAAACACTGAGTTAGGGCCAAGAGACAGTTATCAGAGGTTTGTGCACAACAGTTACTTCTTTTGAATTTTCAATTGAAATGAATTATGACAATTTGTCTACTATTGTTTAAATTGTGAAAAATTGTCTTAATGATATTTGATGGATACTTATTGCTTGAAAAACATTGTAAATGGTTTGAAACCACAGCTATCATGTATATTGATTGGATTCCTTGCTAGCTTGTCTAGTAGGATGAATTGACTTTGAATTCCTTCACTGGCTGAAGTGTTGAGGTGTGTGCCTGTTGAGGACGAATAGAATGAGTACTTATATTATTGCTAGCTAGCTATGTTATTCCTCACAAGCCGTCGGCTTTTGGGATGAATTGAACTTTGGCAACATGATTAAGCTGTGTGTGTGATTTATTGAGATTTATTGTGATATTGTGAAATGGAGTTTAAATTCTTTATGACATTTACTGTCTTTTAATTTAACTATGGTTTTAAGTATCCACTACTTATATGACTTATGATTTGTGATTTAAACTTGCATTGTGTTAATGTTGTGCACCACTAAAACATTGGCTCAACAATAGCTTTTCATTCTTTATCATAAGTAGGCAGTTAATGACAGACTAAGTTTGCTAGTACTACACTGAGAGATCATCGAGTATATTGAGTGTACCATATTTTGCATTTTGTATTGTAATGTATGTTCACTGTATGTATATAGTGTTCTTGGTTTTGAGCAGTTGTAAATTAAAATTGTACATTAAAGTTATAAACCAAATTTGTAAATTATTTTGGTTTGTAAATATTGTGATGTATTTCTTTTATCTCAGCTTTTGAAAACACTGGAAAATTATTATGGATTTGAGTTAACAATTGTTGAGAAACTTATTGTGTTAATTGAATATTGGAGTTTGGAGATTGAACAAAATAATTGAAGTGCTTTTTTACAGGTTTTTGAAGAACTGCTTTATTCAAAATACAGATGGCATTTTGCCAAAATTTTTGCAGAAATTGTTAATTCTTCAAATGTGTTAGCTGTTTCACTTCAGTTCAAAAAATTTTTTAATACTTGTGAATAGTGCTCACCACTCTAAAATGAAGTAAGAAAAGGTTTAAAATCCCTTGTAGTGTATTTAATGGGTTATCAGTAGACGAAGTTGGTAATTCATTAGGTATACTACGGGATCATGTTATGCCTTACAGAGGGGTAGGGTGTGACAAGTTAGGTCAAACCCTAACTCAACATATTTCAATTCATGTAATACACATGTAATTCACCATCTAACTTAAGTATCCTCATCACGTACCATTTCTAACAATTTTAAAACAATCAAAAGCATTAATTTCCCTCTATTCCCAATGGCTGCTGAAATTTTTGGTCCCTTACATACTCATTGTTTTCTCAATTTCTCATGCAATATCAACTCATCATGACCTCAATTCAAGGTTTAATGAAGGAAGGAAGGGAGAGTAAGCACTAACCTTATATGGACACTTTTTTAAGTTACCAAAACTTCAATTCCTTCCCTTCTTGTTACTACTACTAGCTTCTCCAAGGTGTGGGGATGATTTTAAGTGCAGGCAGTTTAGGGTTTTGGGGTGAGATGTAAGGAGAATCAAGCTTGAGAAAGAAAAAATAGAAGAGAGGACTCAAGGGAAGAATTTGGCCATGGAAGAACAAAATGAAGAAGATGATAGAATTATTCAATTTTGTCTCCTTTTTATTTGTTTCTTATCCCTTAATAAGCATTTGTTAAATTCCCATTGGTTAAACTTTTTAATGATATCATTATGACATCATACTCATGCAATATATTTTATTTCTTTTTCTTTTCTTTTCTTTTCCCATCTCTATACATAATTTCACAATTTAATTTATTTTATGTGTTTTAATCTCTCTTATTTTAATTGACATTTAGGTCAAAATTCAACTCTGGGATTGAAATGACCAAATGCCCTTCGTTAAGCTTATCAGGTTATTTTTGGTATATATCGATTGATTTAATTTTCTTAAATTTTCTTTGATATTTTTAATGTCATTTATACCTCAGTAAACGTTCAATTAAGTCCCAAAAATATTTCCTAGGGTTCCTCGCAGGTCTGGAGTCAGTAACTGTTTTCGCAGTCGCTTCCCAGTATGGTCACCCATCGCCGGGACCTCGGCTCATTTAATGTAGTTACATTTCATTTCTTTTGTTTTCTCTTAATTTTTCTTAACATTAATTCCAACAATTTATGCTTGTTCACAATAGTTTAAGTGTAATTCCAGATATTTTGGTTGTCCGAACAGACATTAGTCATTGGAATAGTTGAATGTATGTCTTAACTTTCATTTGCCATAAATTTCATGTTATTTGGAATTATAAAATTCAAATTATAGGCCTATGAATTATTACTGTCCTAAATTTTTCACTAAACAAGGCAACAAAGTTAAAATTCCACCAAAAATTCTAGCAACAAGGGTTTCATGGCATCTTTCCCAGAATTGAACTTCCATATGTCCATTTCAATCTTCAATCTGAATTATTTTAAAATCAGGACTGCAACTCAAGTTATGAATAAAAATGTGCAAACTGCTCCAGACTCCAATCACAGTCAGAGCAATAATAGGAGATGCAAGAATTTCACCGTACAGCCAACAAAATCAATTTTCGGTCATAACAATAAAATTTTAGGGTATTCATTTAGCTTTCCAATGGTTTAAGAATCACATTATTTATGTTCTGGAGCACAAGTTATGAGTTTTCAAAGTTGGGTGTCTTGCTTCTGGAAACTATCATGTCGGTTTACCAAATTTGAGCAGTAAAAAGTTTTGCCCTCAAACACCATCATAGTAGGGGAATTAGGTCTAGCACGAAACTACAAAGTTTGAGAGCATTCATCAAGGTTTTCATAGACATAAAGACCACCAAAATCCAACTTTTCTAGATCAATTTATGAATTTTCAAAGTTGACTAGTTTTGCAAGCCTACTAGCAGAACCAGGGTTCCATTACCCCTACCAACTATTTTTCTCACTATCTTATATTTCTACCTTATCCCTAGTGTTATCCTTACTCAAACTTGATCAAAATTAGGGGTTATAGCACTAACCTTAAGGGAAAACCAGTTGCTATCCCCCTTGTTTTCTAAAATTTCCTCCAAACCCTTTATGGAATTAGGGTTCTTCAAGCTTTAATCACTAGTTCTTCTTGCTTCCTTGCTTATGCCTTCCAAAAATGGTTTAATCTAGGGTTCAAATTTGAAATTTTCTCTTCAAATTTGAGAGAAAGGACTGTTGGAAGAAAGAACAAATGAAGAGGAGAAGGATGAAATGGGTTGCCGGCTAGTTAGAGAAAGAAGAAGATAAGATTGCTTTTATTTACTTTTAACCATTGGTCCTTCATTCTTTATCCACTGGTCCATAGGATATTTTCTCTTATTTTTAATTTTTCCTCTCAACTTTATAATTGATTCAAGTTAGTCCTCCAGCCTTTTATTTGCCCCTTAACTTATTGATTGATTCACTTTAGTCTTCTAACTCTTAATGGCCAACTTCCTAGGTATAAAAGGAAGCAAGTGCACATCCACTTAGTTTGCCATTTATGTGAATATTTTTACTTACTTTCATTTTCTTAACTTATTAATTCATAATTATACCTTAATTAAGTCTTAATTAAGAGTTTTACAAGGTCCTATATGAATTAAAGTAGTAAACAAACCTAAAATACTAATTTTTAGCCACTTCCCAGAGGAATTACTCATCGCCAGGACTTGTGCACATTTAACTGATTTCTAATCCATTTCTTTATTTTTCTTCAACCTTATTTAATCTTTATTAAATTAAATTATGTCTCCTTACTTTAATTTAAGGGTGATTCCAGACATTTCAGCCGTCCGAACAAACGTTAATCATTGGAACAGTAGAATATACGGAACTACTTAAAGTAAGGGCGTTACAATTCTTCCCCTCTTAATATAAAATTTGTCCTCGAAATTTACCTGGTTCAAATAACTGTGGATGTTGTTGTCTTATAATCTCTTTGCTCTCCCACGTCGCTTCCTCCGCTTTGTGGTTTCTCTAAAGCATTTTCACCAGTGGAATTCTTCTATTCCTAAGTTCCTTGATTTCTCGTGCTAAGATCATTACTGGTTCCTCCTCATATGTCAAATGTATATCAATGGTCTCCACCAATAATACATGTGAGGGATCTGATCTATATCTCCTTAGCATCAAGACATGAAATAAATTATGAATCTTGTCCAGCTCTTGTGGTAATGCTAGCCTATAGGCTACTGAACTCACACTTCCGATGATCTCGTATGGATCGATAAACCTAGGGCTCAACTTACCCTTCTTACCAAATCGAAGCACCTTCTTCCATGGTGACACCTTCAAGAAGACTTTATCACCTACCTCATATTCAATATCTTTTCTCTTCAAATCTGCGTAAGGCTTCTGTCTATCTGAGGAGACTTTCAAACTATCCTTGATGATCTTTACTTTCTTCTCAGTTTATCTCGCCAAGTGTGGTCCTATTAACTTATCTTCACTAAGGTCAGTCCAACACAGAGGCATTCTACATTTTCTTCCATACAAAGTCTCATATGGTGCCATCTCTATGCTTGATTAGTAACTATTATTGTATGCAAATTCTATCAATGGGAGATACCTATCCCAACTTCTTCCAAAATCAATAATGTAACTTCTAACCATATCCTCAAGTACTTGGATCACTCTTTCTGACTGACCATCCGTTTGCGGGTAAAAAGCTGTGTTAAAATTCAACTTGGTATCTAAGGTGTCACACCTTACCCCTCTGTAAGGTATAACATGATCGCGTAGAATACCTAATGAACTACCAAACTTTACCTATCGATAACTCATTAAGTACCCTACAAGGGATTTTAAAACAATTTTCTTACTTTTAATAAGTGGTGAGCATTTTATAATAGGTATTAAAATCATTTAATTAAGGTTGAAAACTAGTTAAAATTTTTAGCCTATTTTATTTTTTCACAAATTTTATAAAAATTTCGGCAGAGTGCCGTCTGTATTTTGAGAAAACAGTTCTTCAAATAACTGAAAAAAAGCACTTCCAATAATTTTTCTCAATAACTTCTTCAAATTCGCAATCATCTCAATCAATTTCAACACATTTATTAACACATTTATCAACCATTTTCAATATCCAACAATCATCAAATACTATTAATGAATTTCATTCAATTCAAAATAAAATACTATCATTCATAATTAATTAATGACAAAGTAATTTATATACATCATTGCAAAAATTTACATTAAAAGAAATTCAAACTAAATTTTATTACAAACTTTATACAAACTTTGTACAAGCTGCTCAAGACCAATTCTACATGTCCATACATTTATGTACATTACATACATCAAAATAAATTTCTACAATCAGGGTATAAAATATACCCGATATAGCTTCAAGCAGGTAGCTCCCTATCCTCGTGACTCGGTCTGCTGCTCCTCTAGTCTCTAAATCTGCGGCGAATAATGTATCACGCTGAGTACTAGGACTCAGTGGTGCACAACATACTAAAATAATCTTTATGCAGAATTTAAATAACATTTATTCAAAAATTGGATTGAACATGAGAATTAAATACAAAACATAAATTATGAGATTTAAATCCAAACAAGTTCATTTCGAAGTGTCAAAACCAATTTCATAAAACCCACAGTTATATCATGCCTGTAACACCCCTAAGTTCGGTAGTGCATTTTGCTGCTCCGGTGACCAGTGTTGTCCGGACAGCTAGGATGCCTAGAATTACACTTCGATATGAGTGAGAAGACATAAAATAATGAAATATAAGAAAAGAAAATACAAGAAAAACAAAGGAAAGATAATAGCAAAGAAATGTGATCAAGCTAAGCGAGCCGGGAACCCTAGCGATGGGTGACCGCACCAGGAAGTCACGACGTGGACCGTTGACTAGCCCTGGACCACGGGGTGAAGGAACGGAAGCGTGAAAAACACAAGATTATACCATTGAATTCAAAAAATTTCACCTAGGGTCACATGCACCATGCAAGATTTATTTTTATCTATTTGATTTCAATGATAAACAACATATTAAAACTCTTTTAATATGTTTTTGAATCTGTATTTGCCATTTAAGATTTTAAAATTAATCAGATTAATTTTAGAATCCTAGATTAAATCAAGAACGATTACACTAACCTCTTGATGTGTTGCGTGTCTGCGCCTTTGAGATTCGTCTTGAGGACACGGATGTTGTCCCTCTAACTTGTCCACACCAAGAACACCTATGGCAGCCCTTGAACAGCTTCTAAAGCCTTTTCTATTAATTAGAAATTCAAGTTCTGCCTTTTAAGCGATTAGAGATGTAAACAGGACACTAGAAACAATTTCTAGTGTTCTTAATTCAAGAGATTGATGGCTAATCTGTTTGAATTGATGAGAGATGAAGAGAAATAGCTGGAGAGGCTCAAAGTGGCGTGACAATTGAGAGGAGAGGCTGCTGGTTATTTTTTCTTTTCATAACCACACCTAAATAGCTAGGTTAACACATTAAACCCTAGCCACATGTCACCTTTTGATTAGCTCTAGGTTTAAGTGACCCAATCACATTGTGCCAAGTGTCAAACCTATATTTAATCTTGATTTTAATCATCTTACATGATTAAAAAAACATTTAGCTTATGTATGTGTTATGCCATGTGTCACCATCTCATGGTGCCACGTGTCACTAATGAAATGACCAAAATGCCCTGTGTCTTAATTTTGAGTTCTTAACCCAAAATAATTATTTTCTTCTTCTAATTAATTTATATCAAATATAAATTAATTAATTAATCTCTATTAATTAATTTCTCATCAATTAAATTCATATTTAAACACTTTAAATATAAATTTAATTTATACTACACATCCAATAATCTAGATTTGGTTTCAAGTCATGCTAGGGACTTTGCAATTTAATTGCAAACCAAATCTATTTAATTAATCAATTAAACTCTTTAATTAATTAATTAAATCATATTTAAATAGGTGATAACTTGTGTATGTGTGTGACTTACTAGGCTCATCACTAATTGGCAATGAGACATGATATCAACTCTTAATATCATTTGAACTCTTTCTTACCATAAATGATTTCTCTAAATCATTTTATGAACCTCATAGACCATGGTTAACACCTAGCATAGCATGCCATGGCCACCCAATTAGTAATAAGATTTACCTTAAATGAACCTATAATCATATGTTACCATGCATTAGAATCTCTCTGTTACAAAATCCCAACTCAAGCTAGAGTCATGGTTTATGTCAAACTCCATTTGCTATGAATATTATGTTCTCTTTTAATTCCAATTCTTGATTAAAATATTTTCTCATCGAAACTCTTTTACGAATAAATCTATCTGTCTGGCAGGAACTTGAAACATCAAGAACAATTAAATGAACATAGGATTTTATCTCTATTTACTTAGAGAGCAATTCCTTCTTGATCAACACCTACCTCCATATATAACTAGAGGAGCCAACACATGCCCATATACCCATACATAGTACAAGTATGAAAGCGTTATCAAACTCAAACTACCTATATACAAGATAAGTGCTATCTCGGGTCTAAAGATTATATGCCTGATATGATTTATGACAAAACATTGACAAGAGTAAACTCCATGTGCTTGTCATAAGTGTCAGTGGTTCGGCCTACTTATCATTTATAAGTGCCTATCCAGTTTGTTATATGGCATGAGACTCACCATTCCATCTTATTTATATCTCATATAAATAACTTGGGAACAAACACGAATACAATCTTTCTAGATAAGTCATGTCCTTATTATGAAGTATCCTCGATTGTGAACCTATTTATGATACTTTGTGCTAGAAATATTGTCACTCATATTCTTAACAACTTAAGAATAATATTTCTAACAAAATATCAATGGACCTTTTCTATTACACACAAATATATTATGTAAACGGAAAAGTGGAAATGCCTTTTATTATTAAAATTATGTACAAGATACATACTAAATGATATGCTCTAGGGCATACTACTAACAATCTCCCACTAGCACTAGAGCCATTCATTACAATATCTTAGACCTATCTTCTCAAGATGGCGGTCTAGCGAGTCGTGACATAGGCTTAGTGAATGGATCGGTTGGATTTTGGTGATGCTATTTTCTGCATGGCTACATCGCCTCGCCCAATTATTTCTCGATAATGTGGTAGCGCCTTTCTATGTGTTTGGATTTACGGTGAGACCTTGGTTCCTTGCTGTATGTTGCTCCATTGTTGTCACGGTGTAATGGGCTGGCGACTCAATGGAAGGAACTCTGTAAGTTACATCACGAACTTCTTTATCCAAAGCGACTTCCTTTGCGACATCGATGCGACAATATACTCGACCTCGATAGTGGAATCTGCGATCGTGCTCTGTTTGGAACTCTTCCAATTTGCACCTCCATTACAAATGAACACATATCAGGAGGTAGACTTTCTATCATCGATATCGATTGGAAACAGAATCGGTATAACCATCCAATTGCAAGTCTCCACCTCCATAAATCAAGAATAAATCCTTAGTTCTTCTCAAGTACTTAAGGATATTCTTAGCGACTATCGATGTTCCAAACAGGATTGGATTGATACTGCTAGTCAAACTAACGGCACATGCGATATCAGGCCTAGTACACAACATTGCATACATTAAACTTCCAATGGCGAAGCATATGGAATCCTAGCCATCTTATCTCTTTCTTGGTGTCTTTGAGATATCTCTTTAGAAAGGTGGATACCATGTCTCACTGGTAACAATCCTCTCTTGGAATCAAGCATGTTAAACCTCTTTAACACCTTTTTCAATTATATACTTTGGGATAAACCAATTATTCTTTTAGCTCTATCTATATAGATCACGAATCCCAAGAATATAGGTTGCCTCCCTAAGTCTTTCATGGAAAATGTATTTGACAACCATACCTTTATAGTCGTCAACATACGTATCATTACCCATCAACGATTATGTCATCCACATATAAGACAAGGAAAGTGATTGCTTTGTCACTAACCTTCTTATATACACATGGCTCATCCTCATTTTTGATAAAACCAAAAGATTTAATGGCTTCATCAAAGCGGATGTTCCAACTCCTCGAAGCTTGTTTCAACCCATAAATGGATCGCTTTAGCTTGCATACCTTAGAACCATCTTGGGATTCAAATCCCTAGGTTGTTCCATGAAAATGTTTTCTTCAATGTATCCATTGAGAAAATGTTTTGACATCCATCTGCCAAATCTCATAATCATAGTATGCACTATTGCTAATAAAATCCTAATTGATTTAAGCATGGCAGCAGTGAGAAAGTCTCCTCATAGTCTATTCCTTGCCTTTGGCGAAACCCTTCGCTACTAGCCTTGCCTTATAGGTCTCTACCTTTCCATCAGAACTAATTTTCTTCTTGAAAACCCATTTGTTCCCTATAGGTATAATACCTTCAGGTGGGTCAACAAGATCCCAAACTTGATTCTTATACATGGAATCAATCTCGGATTTCATAGCATCAATCCATTTTGAAGAGTCTATATCGATATAGCTTCTTCATAGGTAAGTGGATCATCTCCATGATCTACTTCTTCATGAGTAGACAACTCTTGTTCTTCTTCATGAAGAAAACCATATCTCAGTGGGTGAGATACCTGGTTGTTCTACGAGGAGCAGTTTGTAGATGTTTCATCAATGGGTATAGGTTGACTAGATGGATCTATATCCATCGATCTATTGGTTAGTCGAATTCTCCAATTCTAACTCTATTGCCTTCCTTTGCCTCCTTCTTGAACAAACATTTGTTCAAGAAATGTAGCATCTCTACTTATCACAACCTTTTGTGAAGTAGGCAAATAAAAATAATATCCAAAACTATCTTTTGGATATCCAACAAATCGACCTCTTTACGTCTGGTCTCCAATTTATCGGTGTTGACTTTTTGATATAAATTTGGACAACCCCAAATCTTAACATGCTTAAGACTTGGTTTTCTTCCATGCCATATCTCATAAGGTGTGGAAGAAAGCGGATTTTGATGGAATCCTATTCGAATATATAAAGCGATTCTAATGAAAATCCCCAAAGGAGATTGGCATATCGGTATAGCTCATCATACTACATACCATATCCAATAAGTGCGATTTCTCCTTCGGATACACCATTAATTGTGGCGTTCTGGAGAGTCGGTGAGAAACAATGCCATGCTCTCTCAAGTATTCATCAAATTCGATTACTCAAATATTCACCTCCACGATCGATCGAAGAGCTTTAATATTTTTCCTGTTTGATTTTCTACTTCAGATTTAAATTCCTTAAACTTTTCAAAGATTCATGTTTGTATTTCATCAAATACAAATACCCAAACCTTGATTTATCATCAGTAAAGGTAATAAAATAATGAAAGCCCCCTCTAGCCATTTCTTTAAGCGGACCACATACATCACTATGTATTAGTTCCAAAATATTTTCAGCTCTTAGCCCTTGTCCAACAAAGGGTGATCTAGTCATATTGCCCTGAAGGCAAGATTCACAAGTTGGAGTAGGCTTAGAGCCCAATGAGGATAGAATCCCCATTTTCTCCAGTTTTGCAATCCTATCTTACGCAACATGACATAACCTTAAGTGCCAAATATATTTTGAACTTGAGTTGGTTTTCACCATGGCATTGTATTCTTTTAGATCACTTGCATTCAATTTGTGTTTGTCATTATTATCCAAATAATAAAGACCATCATTCATATAACCGAACCAACATATTTATTTCCAAAATAAATATTGCAAACATCATTTGTATTTGAAATTCATAGCCATTTCTAGTCAAACTAGATATAGAAATGATGTTCTTAAAAGCATTAGGTACATATAAAATATTATCCAAACACAAAACATGTCCAAACATGTAAAAGATTTAGATCCTATGGCTAAAGCTTGATTGAGCCATTGCCAATCAGGACTCTAATATCTTGAGAGCATAGCTGCTCTTTGCTAGTTCACGCATATCATTAGAAATGTGAGCGGCACGATATCTAAAACCCAAATTGTAGATGAACTATAAGTATCATCGAGAATCTAAATAACAAGATATGGACATACCTTGAATGTGTATCCTTCTTGTCCTTGAGAAGCAAGATACTGCAGGCGGTTCCTTTTCGAGTGCCCATCCTTTTGGCGATGGAAACACTTTCCTTTGCCTCCATCGACTTTAGTCTTCCTTTTCTGTTTAGCTATTTTCTTGGAAGGACCGAGAATCGAGGTTTCTTTTCTTATTGCCCTTCTTCTTGTTGGACTTTCAGTGAGAAGAAGATGCAACCAAAGCTACCTCTTTTCCTTTATTGCACGGCATATTCTTTTGGGCAATAACCGGACATGTTGAGTAATTCGGCTAAGGTGCATTCTGTTTAGTCATATGGAAATTTGTCACAAAATTCCCAAAAGACTCAGGGAAGGGTGAAGGATCAAATCCGTTTGTAGTTGGAAATCCATGTTGAAGTCAAGATGTTCCAAGCTGCTCAATCAACCGAATCATCTTGTGGACATGATCCCCAACATTACATCCCTTAGACATCCTCATACTGGAATAAGCTGTCTAGATATCTCATACCTAGCATTCTCTTTGTGCTCACCATACAACTCTTGTAGGTGAAGGAGGATCTCACTCGCACTCTGCATGTTCTCATGTTGCTTCTATAACTCATTACTCATAGAAGCAAGCATGTAACATAGCTCTCATATCATGCTCCTTCCACTTGTCCAAAGTTTCATGTTCCTCTTGTGTGGCCTCTGGAGGTAAGGGACCAGGAACATTTGAATCTAGAACATATCCTATATGTTCAAGGTTGAGACAAGTTTCAAATTTCTTAGCCAATCGAATGATTAGGTCTGTCAACTGTTGTGATCAAGTATGCTTGCAAGGATATTGGATGGTGGTGGTTGTTTTGTGCTCATTTTTATGAGAAAATTAGCTGCGAAAATAACCAGATTAATTAGTAAATGTATCATGTAATTAACCAAAATGATTATGGTCTTTTAATCAAATTGGTCCTCCCACTAACTTAGCGAATCCTACACTTCCAAAGTAGAAAAGCGGAAAGCCTAGTTGGATGGATTTCTAGTGGGTGATTGAATTCTTATAATTCTATTGATCATCCTCGGTACATCCATTATTGGAATTACAATAAACTATAAGTGAGCAACTCCTTGCCCATCACATCTTATGTGAGGTTCAATCCTTTACCTAGCCCTAATGCTCAAAATCTCGGTACATCCATTATTGACTTATCTTGCATTAGTTAAGTTGATCCCATTGAGCCGATAATTATGCAAATAATTTTAATGTCCTCAGTACATCAATATTGGCCACCAAACCATTTATATATTTACAACATGTAATGCTTAAGATTTATTCTTAAGAAAATCTCTTAAATTAATTGCATCTCTTGCAACTATTTAAAATTTCTTAAAATAATTGCCCCAATGGAGGGCTTATGTTATAATTACTTTAATTATAGCATTTCCAACTTAATCATTTGTTTGGAAGATTTTATAGCCATCCTAATTACTATTAAGGTCTCACTTTGCACATTATCCATTTAGCATTCATATATCATATAGTTTCATACATTCCCATACATCTCATGCATTCATGGATAAGCAGTAAATATGGTATGATCATGGACTTTCTAAGGGATTCAGTGAGCCACCAAGAATTGAATCGGGGCATTCTAGGTGCATTTCATTCATTCATTTTACAAGAGTTGCTGAAGGAGTACATAATCAACACTTGATATTGAATTCCTCCCACTGGTCCACCAATGCTCTTGACCTCCTTGAACTTCTTGCAATCCAATATTACATAGTAATCCTTGGCATACCAATGAATTTACAAGAACTTAAATAGATGAAATTACAACCCAAAAATATTACAAACTTAATAATACATGCCCAAAATAAATTAAAATAAATTAATTAATTTACAATCCCAAAGAAACATAAAAGAAATAAATCCAATCACATTGGTCTTTTATAGTCCATGATCATCCATCATGCATATCACTATTTAACAATTAAATAAAACATACATACTTAAATTAAATTGAATATCTCATATTCAACTTAAAAATCCAGATTTTAATATGATTCAAATAAATTTAAAAATTCAGATATGAATATCATTTAAACAAATTTAAAAATTCAGATTTGAATCACATTCAAAAAACTACAAAAAATCAGATTTCAATCAAATTCAAACATTTTTAAAAATCAGATTTGAATCACATTCAAATATTTTTAAAAATCAGATCTGAATTTTAATGAATCAATATTTAAAAATCAGATTTAAATATGATTCAAACAACTTTAAAAATACAGAAATCAATCACAATCAAACAACTTTTAAAATTCAGAATTGAATCACATTCAAACAATTATTAAAATTCTGATTTGAATCATAATTTAATTGTGTGATTAAAACAACTAATTAAACACTTTAATTAGTCAAAGAATAGGCCTTAGATCATACAACTATTGCAGAATTAAAAGACAAACCTTGAACCACCCAAGGAACCATTGTTGCATACCAATGGTGGCTTCACCATGTGTGACGCCACACCTCTTAATCCAACCAGCTATGAATCAATCATCTCATGATCAAATCACACAATTAAATCATATAATCTACAATCTAAATGGCAAATATAGTGGCTCTGATACCAATTGAAGGCAGGCGTGAAAAACACAAGATTATACCATTGAATTCAAAAAATTTCACCTAGGGTCACATGCACCATGCAAGATTTATTTTTATCTATTTGATTTCAATGATAAACAACATATTAAAACTCTTATAATATGTTTTTGGATCTGTATTTTCCATTTAAGATTTTAAAATTAATCAGATCAATTTTAGAACCCTAGATTAAATCAAGAACGATTACACTAACCTCTTGATGTCTTTGCAGTGTCTGCGCCATTGAGATGCCACTTTAGGACACCAGATGTTCTCCCTCTAGCTTGTCCACACCAAGAACACCTATGGCAGCCCTTGAACAGCTTCTAAAGCCTTTTCTATTAATTAGAAATTCAAGTTCTGCCTTTTAAGCGATTAGAGATGTAAACAGGACACTAGAAACAATTTCTAGTGTTCTTAATTCAAGAGATTGATGGCTAAAATATTTTAATTGATTAGAGATGAAGAGAAATAGCAGGAGGCTCAAAGTGGCGTGACAATTGAGAGGAGAGGCTGCTGGTTATGTTTTCTTTTCATAACCACACTTAAATAGCTAGGTTAACACATTAAACCCTAGCCACATGTCACCTTTTGATTAGCTCTAGGTTTAAGTGACCCAATCACATTGTGCCAAGTGTCAAACCTATATTTAATCTTGATTTTAATCATCTTACATGATTAAAAAAAAACATTTGGCAAGCTTATGTGTTATGCCATGTGTCACCATCTCAAGGAGCCACGTGTCCTGTAATGAAATGACCAAAATGCCCCTGTGTCTTAATTTTGAGTTCTTAACCCAAAATAATTATTTTCTTCTTCTAATTAATTTATATCAAATATAAATTAATTAATTAATCTCTATTAATTAATTTCTCATCAACTAAATTCATATTTAAACACTTTAAATATAAATTTAATTTATACTACACATCCAATAATCTAGATTTGGTTTCAAGTCATGCTAGGGACTTTGCAATTTAATTGCAAACCAAATCTATTTAATTAATCAATTAAACTCTTTAATTAATTAATTAAATCATATTTAAATAGGTGATAACTTGTGTATGTGTGTGACTTACTAGGCTCATCACTAATTGGCAATGAGACATGATATCAACTCTTAATATCATCAGAACTCTTTCTTACCATAAATGATTTCTCTAAATCATTTTATGAACCTCATAGACCATGGTTAACACCTAGCATAGCATGCCATGGCCACCCAATTAGTAATAAGATTTACCTTAAATGAACCTATAATCATATGTTACCATGCACTAGAATCATGCATTACAAAATCCCAACTCAAGCTGGAGTCATGGTTTATGTCAAACTCCATTTGCTATGAATATTATGTTCTTTTTTAATTCCAGTTCTTGATTAAAAGATTTTTCTCATCAGAAACTCTTTTCTGAATAAATCTATCTGTCCTGGCATTGTACTTGTAACATTTAGAACAATTTTATGAACATAGGATTTTATCTATATTTTCTTAGAGAGCAGATTCATACGGATTAACACCTACCTCCATATATAACTAGCGAGGAGCCAACACATGCCCATATACCCATACATAGTACAAGTATGAAAAGTATCAAACTCAAACTACCTATATACAAGATAACTGCTATCTCAGGTCTAAAGATTATATGCACTGATATGATTTATGACAAAACATTGACAAGAGTAAACTCCATGTGCTTGTCATAAGTGTCAGTGGTTCGGCCTACTTATCATTTATAAGTGCCTATCCAGATTGTTATATGGCATGAGACTCACCATTCCATCTTATTTATATCTCATATAAATAACTTGGGAACAAACACGAATACAATCTTTCTAGATAAGTCATGTCCTTATTATGAAGTATCCTCGATTGTGAACCTATTTATGATACTTTGTGCTAGAAATATTGTCACTCATATTCTTAACAACTTAAGAATAATATTTCTAAAAAAATATCAATGGACCTTTTCTATTACACACAAATATATTATATAAACGGAAAAGTGGAAATGCCTTTTATTATTAAAATTATGTACAAGATACATACTAAATGATATGCTCTAGGGCATACTACTAACACGGGGAACCCTGGAAAATATTTTTAGGACTTAAAGAGACATCAATTGAAGTATAAATATCATTAGAAATATCAAAGAAAAATTAAATAATTAGTACAAAGAAAAGTGAGAAATCGAAAAACAGACAAAACCTGTTATTCAGAAAAATCAGAATGTAACTTTGAATAGGGGCATTATGGTCATTTGACACCCCGAATTGTCTTTTGACCTAAATGTCCATTAAAAATAAATAATATTACACTTAGAAAATGAAATGAAAAATTAATTTGGTGGTACCTAAAGTAAATAACAAAAATTAAAGGTTAAATGTGGAATAAGTGGGAGTTAAGTTTATAATATGATTAAATTTATGAGTGGACCACTAATGAATAAAATAAACACATAATGGGGCAGCTGTAACTCCATTATCCAAGCTGAAATGTTCATCTTCTCCAAAACACCAAACCAGCCGAATTGAAGAAGGGAAGAAACCACCATTGCCGTTTTGCATGAGCTCTCCTAACTCCTCCATTTCAACTCCAATCACTTAGGGTTCTTCATGAAAGTTTGTCTATACATCATAAGGAAGAGCTTGATACCAAATTTAAGAAGTTTAATCAAGGTTTGGCAAGTTCCAACTATAAGGTAAGTTTACATTTTTGAAGATAGCTTTGTTAAACTTTGTGTTCATGTTATGGGTGTTGGTTTTGTGAAGAAAATTTTTAAGTTTGAAGAGTTATTGAGATGTTCATTTTGGACAGCCATGGAGTTATGTATTTGATGAAATATTGTGCATATATTTGATGAGAAATGATGTTGGTTATGGTGATTTAATATCCTAGTAAATTACTTCATATGTATATGGTGATTTTTGCATTTGGATGGAAATTGATGAATTGTAGGATATATTAGTGTTGAGGAAGTTTTCGGCAGCCTTGAGATTCTTGGATAAATGTATATGTTCATGAAAGTATTGGCAGAATATTGACCTTGAGAATTGATGGATATGTGTATAGATTGATTGTGTAAGTGTATGTAAAAATTTGTAATGTTTAGGATATATATGATTGTACTTAGAACTTGTAAATGTGAGTTTAATTGGTGTATTGAGGATAATTGCAATCTGCCCAAAGTGACATTTAAGTGAAGTGGAATATGGTTTTTGGTAATGTGACACCCCTTACCCGACTACAGTGTAGCCGAGCAAGTTTTGCCACTCAGTGTGCCGAGCACTCTATTTTATCTTAATTCATTTTTATTCTTCCTTTTGAATATAACTTGTGAAATATAATTTATTTAAGCAATTTATCGAAATTATAATTTATTTGAGATTCCGAAAATTTTATAGAAAATCCGGCAGAGTACCGGCTAAAAATGGAGAAAACCGTTCTTCGGAACCTGTGAAAAACACTTCCTATATTCTTATTCATTCATCTCAACTCCATTTATCAAAATCTCAATATTTTTCAGTTCACATTCATTTCTCAATCATTCACCTCATTTGATAATCATGTACCAGTTACATATCAATATTCACTTTTCCATTTACAAACACAAATTTGCATTATTTACATGAAAATCAAAATACATTGCATAAGTTTCATTACATATGAGAAAATCAAAATTTATTACATAATGCCAAAATGACACCTAGTGTCCTACCAATGCAACTTTGAAGTTGAGGTGACACGGACACTATGCGAAGCGTGAGCGGCCTTACAATCGTGGTCTCTGGGCCCTCTGTCCAAATCTTGGTACCTACAGCGTTAAAGCGGCCGCTAAGCATAAAGCTTAGTGGTGCCAATAATACAAGAAAATACAATATGCAAATATAAATAATAATTTCTTTGCTATTGTGTTCATAAGAAATGAATAATTACTAACTTATTGTTTAGTCGAGGGCTAATCATGTTTCATGATATTAACTTCTTCATGCATTTCGTTAATTATTTTCTTCATGATATTGAGCTTCTTTGTATTTTTGTAATCATTTTGTATTTTTGTAATCATTCCTGAAACTTAATTTTCGTATTTTCTTTAATAATCAGTTAAATCACGATTATACTTTTCCATGCCCAAGTAACCTATCTTGAATGGTGATGGATAACGGTCGTTGGCTGGACACGCGTGCCTCGGGCCATCATACCATGGGACGAGCGTCAACCACGTATGCGATCGGTATGGCTAAAAAGCCATGATATCACATAATTGGCATAAAAGCCATGAATACGGGCATAAAGCCATGAATACGGGCATAAAGCCATGAATACAGGCATAAAGCCTTTCCTTTCGCAGTACTGCTAAAACAATACCCTATTGGCATGCCAAACTATCCAAACCAATCACATTAGGCCTACTAGGGCATTTTGCACTTTTAAGTTTCACAATTTTTGAATTTCAAGTTTTCATGTCACTATTCATTTCATTAGTCAACTAAAATGTTGACTTTTGCATAAACAATAGGTACATTGGTTTTGACACTCTCAACATACCATATTTTGCATTCAAAACTTGTTGGTTTTAGGCACTTTCTAAAAGCTTAGGTCATTTTGGCAAAATTGCCAATTTTTAGTTTTGGTGTCACTATTCACCTCATTGGTCAACAAAAATGTTGACTTTTGGATAGAAAATAGGTGTATTGGTTTTAACACCCCAAACATACCACATTTTGTATTTAAAACTTGTTGGAAGTGATTACCATTACCATTTCTAGGCTTAAACCAAGGGAAACAAAATTTTCGGTTTTTGAAGCTTAACTTTACTATTCCATTAAGCACTGTTACAGTGGGAATTTGAAGAAATGGTAAACATGAAAGTTGTTCCTTATTTTGTCTAGTTGAATTTCTTTTTTTGAATCACTCCATTTGGAGTTTTGTAGCTCAAGTTATGGCCAAAATAAGTTTACTGTTCACGTGCACTATTCATGCTGAGATTTTGGGTCTGGCAGATTTTTGGTCCAACTTTGGTCAGTAATTTGATCAAGTTAAGTTCATAATTTGGTCTAACTTTCTTCTTATGAAATGTTCTACCATACCTTAGGTTTCCATCGGTTCAAGAATCGCCTAAATCCGAGTTTTCTAGAGAGAGTTATAGTCCTCCAAACATTGCTGCTCAAATGAAAATTCTGGAAATCTCAGTACAGTAAACTTCACTTTGCTCAATGATTTGATTAGGTTAATGGCATAATTTAGATTGGTGTCCTTCATGAAAGTTGTTTGTCTATATCTTATCTTATTGCTGTAAAAATTTCAGGTCAATTGACCATATCTACAGTGAGTTATGGCCAAATGAACAGTTACTGTTCATTTGGTCATTTCTGCAGGGGCTGTTTGCAGGGTATCCGGATTGGGGCCAAGTTTTGGTCCTCTTGCTTTGGTCTTTTGGGCATGGTTTCTTCAGCAAAAATGTGTCATTATAAGCCTAGTTTCATGTCCAATTGGCCAAACAACAATTGGACCTACACAGCCAAAGTTATGGCTGTGCAAGTGGACTGAATTTTCAGTCCCTCTGCTGCACTAACAAGGCAGCCTACACATTCACTTGGCAATACTATTTATCAGTCCAATTCATGGTCAACATACCTAAAATGGTCACTAATTGACCCTTATAATGTTCTTTCACAATTCCATAAGCTAAATCCAAGTTTCACTTCTCAAAACCCTAATGTCCAATTTAAATTATCCATAAACCTCAATTAGCACACTAATTCAACATCCATGCATATTCATACCTTAAACATCATTTCTATCCATTCTAAATTCATTAAAACAATCAATCTCATCCTTCCTTAGGGCTGCCAAAAATTAAAGATGCCCTAACACATATAACTTACTTCAAACTCTTACAATTTCTTAACTTAAAATGATGCTTTAACAAGGATTAAAGGAGTGAGAGTGAAAGGATAGCACTAACCTCACTTTAACCTCTTGTAGGGCAGATTTCTTCAAGCTAAAACTTCACTTTCCTTCTTCTTCTTGGCTGCCAAAAGCTTCCCCAAGTGATATGGTCAAGGTTTAATGAAAGGGGTTAGGGTTTAGTAGTGGAAACAAGAGAGAAATGAAGCTTAAAGGAGCTTTAATGGTGGAACCTCTTCTCTCTCTCTCTCTCAACGTTTTTTAGGCTGCCCAAAGTTGAAGATGCAGATTGGTTTTTCATATTTTTGGTCTCTTTTATCTCTTTTAATAAGTTTAACAAATTGTGATTGGTGGAGGAAATTTAAATGACATCATATGATGTCATAATTAGCATTTTCTTTCATTTTCTTTTCTTCTCTTCTCTACTCATTTTCAATTTAATTTTTAGCAATATTTATTCATATTTTAGATCATAATAATTATTTACTTAACTGGACAAGTCGGCCAAAAATCGTCTCTGAAGGCGAAATGACCAAAATGCCCTCCGTTTGGCTTAATGGGTCAAAATTGTCTGTACCGATTGAAAAATTTTTCTAAATATTTTCTTGGCATTCTAATGCCATAGGAACCTCAATGACCCTTCTCTGGAGTCCCAAAAATTATTTTATAATTTTTTTCCCGGGTCTAGGGCTCCTCGTTGTGAGAACCGCAACTTCCCTCCGGTTACCCATCGCTTGGGCACCGGCTCTTTTGACTTAACTGTATTTTATTTCTAAAATTTTTACTAAATTTTTCTCATTAATATTTGAGTTAATTTTGGTTTCTCACTTAAGTTTAAATATTTTTCCGGACGTTCTAGCTGTCCGGACCGACACCGGTCATCGAAACAGTTGAATGTACGGAGTTGCTACCGGGAGGATGTTACAGGTAATGTACCAAAACAGAAATTGTAAGGGGAGTGGACATATAGCAATTAAATGTGTAATGGATACATGTATAAGCAAAGTAATTAAAGGCATTATACAATTTAGTCAATAACTTTAAATGTGTAACCTCAATTGGTATGAAACCAATTGGAGGTGGAACTAGGCACAAAATGTGCCAACTTTCATTGAGAAAGCATACCAAAATTCTGCTTGCAAGGTGATATGAAAAATGACCAATTCGGATTGAGTACAATTGAGACCTAAAAGCGACCATTTGGGCGTGATTAGTGTTTAGGCCATAACTCACTCAAAACAGGTTCAATTGACCTGAAATTTTAACCATGAATAGATAAGACCCATACCTACAAGTCTAATGAAGACACCAAAACCCATAAATGATCAGAAGCAAGTCAAAAAGCTTGCACAAATTCGGGTCCAAAAACTGGCTGAACCAAAGTTGACCAAATTGACCTAAAATTGACCTAATTTGATGCCAATTGACCAGCAATAGTATAATGACCATAACTTGGTCTATTTAACTCGGATTGACCTAAAATTTTGCCCCGCGTTCCATAAGACATAGATCTACAAGTTTGTAGTTTTGACAGAAACCCGAAAACCGAGGGAACTAGGTCGTGCGGCTAGGTCAAACTAGTATCCCGGAATCCAGCAAGTTGCATTAAAATGCACTAAACAAGGAAATGAGTTTGGTAAAACGTACCAACCCTAAAACCTTATCGAATGTGACATATTAATGACACTACAACCTAATTTACCTAAAACGCATCGAGGGTCGGTATATTAGGTGATTAAGCAAATAAAGGTATTCAGTGAATAATTGAGTTTAGTGAATTACTTATCGAACATTATCGTTAGAGACAGTTTAATTTAGTACTGAAACACTTCAAATAGTGTTTCTCAGTTACCAAAGACTCAGGAAAAGGAAAGGAAATCGAGTCCGGACAGGACGCTTATCGAGGTTTGTGCACAACAACTATTTCTTTTGAATTAGTTTCAATTGAAATAAAATATGACTATTTGCATATTATTGTTTTAAGTTGTGAAATTGTGAAAAATGGTTTGAATGATATTTGATGGATACTTATTGATTGAAAAGCACTGTAATTGGTTTGAAACCACAGCTATCATGTACATTGATTGTATTCCTCGCTAGCTTGTCTAGTGGGATGAATTGAATTCCCTCTCTGGCTGAAGTGTTGAGGTGTGTGCCTGTTGAGGACGAATAGAATGAGTACTCATATTTTTGCTAGCTAGCTATGTTATTCCTCATTAGTCATCGACTTTTGGGATGAATTGAATACCTCATTAGCCATCGGCTTTTGGGATGAATTGAACTTGAGAACATGATTAAAGCTGTGTGTGATTTATTGATTTGTATTGTGAGATTGTGAAATGAATTTAAACTCTTGACATATACTGTCTTTTGAATTCAACCATGATCTGACTTGTTAAAATTTATTGTGATATTGAGAAATGGAGTTTAAATTATGATTGACAATTATTGTCTTGAAATTAACTATGGTTTTAAGTATCCACTATTTACATGACTTATGAATTGTGATTTAAATTGTATTTGGTTAATGTTGTGCACCACTGAGACATTGTCTCAGCGATAGCTTTTTATTGCTGTCGCAGGTAGACAGACAGATAGGGCAGCAGACTAGGCTGCTAGTACCTCCAGTGAGAGACTACCGGGTATAATGAGTATACCAGTATTTTGTATTTTGTAATGTAATGTATGTTCACTGTATGTACATATTGTTTTCGATGTTGAACAGTTATAAATTCAAATTGTACATTGAAGTTGTAAAATAATTATGAGTTATTTTGGTTTGTAAAAATTGTATTATATTTCTTTTATCTCAGTCTTTGAAAAATCACTGTGGATTTGTGTTGAGAAAAATGTTGGAGTTGAGATTTGGAAAAATATTGAAGTGCTTTTTACAGGTTTTCTGAAGAACTGTTTTGTCCAAAATACAGATGGCACTCTGCCAAAATTTTTACAGAAATTCCAAATAATTCAAATGTGTTAGTTCTATCACTTGATTCAAAAAGGTTTTTAACACTGTAAACAGTGCTCACCACTGTAAAAGAAGTAAGAAAAGTTTTTAAAATCCCTTGTAGTGTATTTAATGGGTTATCAGTAGACGGAGTTGGTAATTCATTAGGTATACTACGGGATCATGTTATGCCTTACAGAGGGGTAGGGTGTGACATGTTTTAGTGGTATCAGAGCAAAGTTTTTAAATTCTGTTTTCACCTGTTATTTGAATGTTCTTTCTTCGTAGTACAACTGCTCAATATCATTGTTTGATACATACAGTACATTACATTATAAATATGCACTAACGGGAGGAAATCTCCTTATGTTATTTGTTCAGGAGATCTTAAATCCTCGCATTGAATATGGAAGAGGGTGATCGTTCAGTCGATCAATCTATTGAGGCTGAGGTGCAAGGGGATGCCCCAGGCCTACAAAATGTTAGTGGTTCAGCAGCACCAGCCCCTGTAGTACTGCAGTTTCCTGCTCAGTTCTCTCAGTAGATGGCTTCAATGTTCCAACAAATGGCTGGCAATGTGCCTACTCAAGTCCCAATACAGACACCAGTGGTACAACCACAATCTCCTACTAGGCAGTATGATAAATTGATGAAATATGGGGCTCTGAGTTCAAGGCGATGTAGATCCCCTAGAAGCTGAACAGTGGTTAGAGAGGATGGATAGGGTATTCAAGAAACTGCATTGCAGAGGAGCTCGATTTGAATACTCGGTGTCTTTGTTCTGAGGGGATGCTTATGATTGGTGGAAAACCATTCCCCATGATGCAGTAGAACTGCGGTCTTGACACGGAATGACTTTCTCGAGAATTGATGAAATATGTCCTCGATGCTTATGTAGACCGAAGCGCAAGAGTTCCTCGATGCAAAACAAGGAAGCGGATCAATGGCGGAGTATGAAAGAGAATTTTCCCGCTTTAGCCATTATGCGGTGAGTCTACTCTCTACCGGCAGGAGAGATGCAAGAGGTTTGAAAGCGGCTTGAAGCCCGGACGTCAGTACAAATGTCGGCTTCAAACACACTAACTTCTCCGAACTTATTTCTCAAGCCCTAGAGTTGGAAAGAATTGAGATTGAGACTGCTCTGAGAGAAAGAAATCGAGAGAAGGCAGAAAGAGGGAAAGTCAGAGAAACGAGTTCCAGTGGTCATCTTGGGAAGAGGAAGAACCATGGGGACATGGCGAGAGGTGGCAAGAAATCGGGTAGGGAAGATATTCAGATGAGAGACCTCCCTATCCGGTCAACGAGTTCAGTTCCTATCGTCCCCGCAAATGTGAAACTTGAGGAAAAAATCATCGTGGGATATGCTATAAGGCTATTGGAGCTCGTTATAGCGTGGAGGCACAAGACACTTTGCCAAGGATCGCACCGATGTCGCAGAGTTGGACCACCCCTACTATCGCGAAGGTCGATCTGAGCCACTGTCACTAGAAGTTCACAACCACCTAGCGAGGTAGAGGCGGGGGTAGAGGTAACCCACGGGCAGCCAAGGCACAATGAAACATTGAGCAAGATTGCTCGGTCGGAATGTATGCAATGAGACAGAGGAAGAGGCCGAGACATCTGATGTTGTGGCTGGTACCTTCTCAACTTTTAACCAAAATGTGTTTGTGTTATTTGATCCGGGCTCTACCCATTCTTATGTGAGTGCTAGCATCATTGATTGCATTGCTTTTCCATGTACAAAAATGGACTTTGAGGTACTAGTAACAAGTCTACTAGGACAGGAAGTCAGGGTTAATAGAATGTATAGAGATTGTCCTTTGGTGATCCAAGGACACACTTTCTGTCGATCTCATTGAAATGCCCTTAAGAGATTATGATATCATCTTGGGCATGGATTGGTTAGTTAGGCATCATGCCATGATTGACTGTAGGCTGAAGACAGTCACTTTTGGCCTTCCTCAGTATAGTGATGTGGTAATACATGGGGAAAGGCAGTTATTGCCATCAAACATCATTTTGGCTACACTAGCCAGAAAAATGATCAGAAAGGGGTGTGAAGCCTACTTGGCACATGTGGTAGACACCCAAGTGGGGAGTCGGCATTGAAGGACATCCCTACGATATATGACTTTCAGATGTGTTTCGATGAATTGCCGGGATTACCTCGGAAGAGAAGTGCGATTTGAAATTAATGTTATGCCTGGTGTGGATCCAATCTCCATAACGCCATACAGAATGGCACCAGCAGAGTTGAAGGAGTTGAAGATACAATTGAAAGAACTACTTGAAAAGGGCTTCATCCGCCCTAGTGTGTCACCTTGGGGAGCACCAGTGTTGTTTGTTAAGAAGAAGGATGGTACTCTCCGCTTATGCATTGACTACCGACATTTGAATAAGGTGACAATAAAGAACAGATATCCATTACCTCGCATTGATGATCTGTTTGATCAGTTGAAGGGTGCAACTGTATTCTCCAAAATTGATTTGCGATATGGTTATTATCAATTGAAGGTGCAAGAGCAGAGTATTCCAAAAACTGCTTTCAGAACTAGGTATGGCCACTATGAGTTTCTAGAAATGCCATTCGGGTTAACAAATGCTCCAGCTGCTTTCATGGATCTGATGAACACTATCTTCAGACCATATCTTGATCAATTTGTGGTGGTGTTTATTGATGACATTTTGATATATTCAAGGAATGCAGAGGAGCATGACAGACATCTGCGGATTGTACTGCAGACCTTAAGGGAGAAACAACTATACGCCAAATTATCGAAATGTGAATTTTGGCTGAAAGAAATCTCCTTTTTGGGACATGTTGTGTCAGCTGAAGGGATCAAGGTAGATTCCAGCAAGGTAGAAGCTATCCTTAATTGGAAGCGCCAGAACATCACGAAATTTTAGGTTTAGCTGGATATTACCGTCGGTTTGTGAAGGGATTTTCTATGTTATCTTCTCCACTGACCAAACTGCTTTGGAAAGATGTAAAATTTCAGTGGACTGATAAATGCCAGCAAAGTTTTGATGAGTTGAAGAGGTGTTTGACTGAAGCTCCAGTCCTCACTTTACCTACTTCGGGTAAAGAATACACAGTTTATAGTGATGCTTCTCACAATGGGTTAGGCGTGTCTTGATGCAAGATCGAATGTCATTGCTTATGCATCACGCCAGCTGAAACCGCATGAGAGGAACTACCCAACACATGATCTGGAGCTAGCAGCTATTGTTTTTGCTCTGAAGATCTGGAGACACTATTTGTATGGAGAGAAATGCTATATTTACACGGATCACAAGAGGTTGAAGTACTTAGGCACCCAGAAAGAATTGAATTTGAGACAGAGGAGATGGTTAGAACTCATCAAAGATTATGATTGCTTAATAGACTATCACCAGAAAAGCAAATGTAGTGGTGGCGACGCCTTAAAGTCGCAAGACTATGGCAAGTCTCGAGTTTCTCCTTTGTCCATGGTATATGAATTGAAAGCACAGCATGCGGTTTAGAGATTGATGATGAGGATGACGGTAGTTGCATGGCATGTATACGGCCGGTGTTGATTGATCGATCGTAATGGTGTTTAGAGTGATGAAAAGTATCAGAAGCTACTGAAAGAAGTCCAGCAGGGCAAGAAACCTGAATTCTTTGTGAGAGATGATGGTTTATTGCTACATCAGGGCAGAATGTGTGTTCCTAATGATGCTGAATTGAGATAGATCATTAGGAAGGAAGCACATGAGTCTCCATTTGCTATGCACCCTGGTGGAACTAAAATGTACAGAGGGCTGAAAGAGCATTACTGGTGGATGGGCATGAAGAGAGATATAGCTGAATTTGTTTCCAAATGCCTAACTTGTTAGCAGGTAAAGGTAGAACATCAAGTTCCAGCTGGTTTGTTACATCCTTTGTCAGTACCAGAGTGGAAATGGGAATGAATAACTATGGATTTTGTTACAGGACTTCCAAGGACACAGAGTAGTCATGATGCAGTATGGGTTATAGTTGACAGATTGACCAAGTCTGCTCACTTTTTGCCAGTTCGGATGGACTATAGCCTGGAAAGATTGGCCAGATTGTACATATATGAGATTGTAAAATTGCATGGAGTGCCAGTATCAATTGTGTCTGACAGAGATCCTAGGTTCACTTCTAGATTCTGGGGTAGTCTTCAGAGAGCCCTAGGAACTAGATTGAACTTCAGCACAGCATTCCACCCACAGACAGATGGCCAGTCTGAAAGGGTCATTCAGATATTGGAGGATATGCTACGGGCTTGTGTGATTGAATTTGAAGGTAGTTGGGATACACACTTGCCTTTGATTGAGTTTGCTTATAACAACAGCTACCAATCAAGCATTGGGATGCCTCCATATGAAGCATTGTATGGCAGGAAGTGCAGAACTCCCCTATGTTGGGATGAGGTAGGTGAAAGGAAGATGATTGGGCCAGAAATTGTTCAGCAGACAGAGGAAAAGATCAGATTGATTAGAGATAGACTTAAGGCTGCATCAGACCGTCAGAAGTCCTATGTTGATTTGAAAAGAAGAGATATTGAATATGCAGTGGGTGATAAGGTATTCCTCAAAGTTTCTCCTTGGAAGAGGATTATGAGATTTGGCAGAAAGGGGAAACTGAGTCCTCGTTTCATCGGACCATATGAGGTTCTGGAAAGAGTGGGTCCTTTGGCATATCGGTTGGCATTACCTCCAGAGCTAGCAAGGATACACAGTGTCTTCCATGTGTCCATGTTAAGGAGGTACAGATCTGACCCATCTCATATACTATCAGTTGAAGAGATTGAGGTAAATCCAGACCTCTCATATGAGGAAGAACCCATAAAAATTCTGGCTTATGAGGTGAAGCAGCTGAGGAACAAACAGATACACCTGGTTAAAGTGCTGTGGAACCATCATTCAAGCCAGGAAGCTACTTGGGAACGTGAAGAGGATATGAGGAGACAGCACCCACAGTTGCTCAGAGACTAATGCTGTGTAAAATTTGAGACGAAATTTATTTAAGGGGGAGAATTGTAACACCCTAAGTTGGTGATGCGTTCATTGCTCGGTGACCGGTGTTGTCCTGGACTAGGATGCCTAGAATTACACTTCGATATGAGTGAAAAGACATAAAATAATGAAATACAAGAAAAGAAAATACCAGAAAAACAAAGGAAAGATAATAGCAAAGAAATGTGATCAAGTTAAGCGAGCCGGGAACCCTAGCGATGGGTGATCATAGGGAAGTCACGTGGACCGTTGACTAGCTCTGCGATCATGGGAACCACGGAAAATATTTTTAGGACTTAAAGAGACATCAATTGAAGTATAAATATCATTAGAAATATCAAAGAAAAATTAAATAATTAGTACAAAGAAAAGTGAGAAATCGAAAAGCAGATAAAACCGGTGTTCTAAAATTCGGAATGTAACCTAACAGGGCATTATGGTCATTTGACACCCCGAATTGTCTTTTGACCTAAATGTCCATTAAAAATAAATAATATTACACTTAGAAAATGAAATGAAAAATTAATTTGGTGGTACCTAAAGTAAATAACAAAAATTAAAGGTTAAATGTGGAATAAGTGGGAGTTAAGTTTATAATATGATTAAATTTATGAGTGGACCACTAATGAATAAAATAAACACATAATGGGGCAGCTGTAACTCCATTATCCAAGCTGAAATGTTCATCTTCTCCAAAACACCAAACCAGCCGAATTGAAGAAGGGAAGAAACCACCATTGCCGTTTTGCATGAGCTCTCCTAACTCCTCCATTTCAACTCCAATCACTTAGGGTTCTTCATGAAAGTTTGTCTACACATCATAAGGAAGAGCTTGATACCAAATTTAAGAAGTTTAATCAAGGTTTGGCAAGTTCCAACTATAAGGTAAGTTTACATTTTTGAAGATAGCTTTGTTAAACTTTGTGTTCATGTTATGGGTGTTGGTTTTGTGAAGAAAATTTTTAAGTTTGAAGAGTTATTGAGATGTTCATTTTGGACAGCCATGGAGTTATGTATTTGATGAAATATTGTGCATATATTTGATGAGAAATGATGTTGGTTATGGTGATTTAATATCCTAGTAAATTACTTCATATGTATATGGTGATTTTTGCATTTGGATGGAAATTGATGAATTGTAGGATATATTGGTGTTGAGGAAGTTTTCGGCAGCCTTGAGAATCTTGGATAAATGTATATGTTCATGAAAGTATTGGCAGAATATTGACCTTGAGAATTGATGGATATGTGTATAGATTGATTGTGTAAGTGTATGTAAAAATTTGTAATGTTTAGGATATATATGATTGTACTTAGAACTTGTAAATGTGAGTTTAATTGGTGTATTGAGGATAATTGCAATCTGCCCAAAGTGACATTTAAGTGAAGTGGAATATGGTTTTTGGTAATGTACCAAAACAGAAATTGTAAGGGGAGTGGACATATAGCAATTAAATGTGTAATGGATACATGTATAAGCAAAGTAATTAAAGGCATTATACAATTTAGTCAATAACTTTAAATGTGTAACCTCAATTGGTATGAAACCAATTGGAGGAGGAACTAGGCACAAAATGTGCCAACTTTCATTGAGAAAGCATACCAAAATTCTACTTGCAAGGTGATATGAAAAATGACCAATTCGGATTGAGTACAATTGAGACCTAAAAACTGACCATTTGGGCAGCAGTTAGTGTTTAGGCCATAACTCACTCAAAACAGGTTCAATTGACCTGAAATTTTAACCATGAATAGATAAGACCCATACCTACAAGTCTAATGAAGACACCAAAACCCATAAATGATCAGAAGCAAGTCAAAAAGCTTGCACAAGTTCGGGTCCAAAAACTGGCTGAACCAAAGTTGACCAAATTGACCTAAAATTGACCTAATTTGATGCCAATTGACCAGCAATAGTATAATGACCATAACTTGGTCTACTTAACTCGGATTGACCTAAAATTTTGCCCCGCATTCCATAAGACATAGATCTACAAGTTTGTAGTTTTGACAGAAACCCAAAAACCGAGGGAACTAGGTCGTCCGGCTAGGTCAAACTAGTATCCCGGAATCCAGCAAGTTGCATTAAAATGCACTAAACAAGGAAATGAGTTTGGTAAAACGTACCAACCCTAAAACCCTATCGAATGTGACATATTAATGACACTACAACCTAATTTACCTAAAACGCATCGAGGGTCGGTATATTAGGTGATTAAGCAAATAAAGGTATTCAGTGAATAATTGAGTTTAGTGAATTACTTATCGAACATTATCGTTAGAGACAGTTTAATTTAGTACTGAAACACTTCAAATTTTGTTTCTCAGTTACCAAAGACTCAGGAAAAGAAAAGGAAATACTGAGTCCAGACCCGGAGACAGTTATCAGAGGTTTGTGCACAACAACTATTTCTTTTGAATTATTTTCAATTGAAATAAAATATGACTATTTGCATATTATTGTTTTAAGTTGTGAAATTGTGAAAAATGGTTTGAATGATATTTGATGGATACTTATTGATTGAAAGCACTGTAATTGGTTTGAAACCACAGCTATCATGTACATTGATTGTATTCCTCGCTAGCTTATCTAGTGGGATGAATTGAATTCCCTCTCTGGCTAAAGTGTTGAGGTGTGTGCCTGTTGAGGACGAATAGAATGAGTACTCATATTTTTGCTAGCTAGCTATGTTATTCCTCATTAGTCATCGACTTTTGGGATGAATTGAATACCTCATTAGCCATCGGCTTTTGGGATGAATTGAACTTGGGAACATGATTAAAGCTGTGTGTGATTTATTGATTTGTATTGTGAGATTGTGAAATGAATTTAAACTCTTATTGACATATACTGTCTTTTGAATTCAACCATGATCTGACTTATTGAAATTTATTGTGATATTGAGAAATGGAGTTTAAATTTTGATTGACAATTATTGTCTTGAAATTGACTATGGTTTTAAGTATCCACTATTTACATGACTTATGAATTGTGATTTAAATTGTATTTGGTTAATGTTGTGCACCACTGAGACATTGTCTCAACGATAGCTTTTTATTGCTGTCGCAGGTAGACAGACAGATAGGGCAGCAGACTAGGCTGCTAGTACCTCCAGCGAGAGACTACCGGGTATAATGAGTATACCAGTATTTTGTATTTTGTAATATAATGTATGTTCACTGTATGTACATATTGTTTTCGGTTTTGAACAGTTGTAAATTCAAATTGTACATTGAAGTTGTAAAATAATTATGAGTTATTTTGGCTTGTAAAAATTGTATTATATTTCTTTTATCTCAGTCTTTGAAAAATCACTGTGGATTTGTGTTGAGAAAAATGTTGTAGTTGAGATTTGGAAAAATATTGAAGTGCTTTTTCTGAGTTTTCAAGAACTGTTTTATCCAAAATACAGATGGCACTCTGCCAAAATTTTTACAGAAATTCCAAATAATTCAAATGTGTTAGTTCTATCACTTCAATTCAAAAAGGTTTTTAACACCTGTAAATAGTGCTCACCACTGTAAAAGAAGTAAGAAAAGTTTTTAAAATCCATTGTAGTGTATTTAATGAGTTATCAGTAGACGGAGTTGGTAATTCATTAGGTATACTACGGGATCATGTTATGCCTTACAGAGGGGTAGGGTGTGACAATGCCGTTCGAAATAAATATAATCTCAATAGTCAGAGGCTAAGGAGAAGTCACATCACAAGGCTAGCTAGCTCAAATATATGGATATCCATTCAATTTCTTCTTCTTCTGGCACACATCTCAACACTTCAGCCAGAGAAGGAATCAAAAATTGAAACTGATTACCCCCACTAGTAATGTTAGTGAGGTGTTCAAATATATGGTCATGACACTGTGGTTTCAAAACTTATCTTAACAATTTACTAAACATTGCCATTTCAAATATACAAAAATAACTTTCAACAATTTAAATCAAAAGCATCTTAAATAATCTCACAATTCACTATCTCAAATTATTCAAAACAATATGCAGAAGATAATTTATAGAAATTATACGTTGTTCACAAACCTTAAGCGAGTCGCCTCTTGGCCTTAACTCGATTCCTCGGGTTCTTTTCCGGTGTTTTTTTCCACTGAAACACACAGTTTCACAGTGTTTCAGTACCATAACTTAGCATAAATCCAAAACTAAATTTAAATTCACTTTTACCTAGCTCTAACGTGCTAAACTTGACGTTCTTTAATTTTTGTGTTTCGGGCTACTATTCACTATACTATTCAAGTCAATTTGTTGACTTTCTAAGGCTTAATAGGTATGGGAATTCCAACTTCACCCACATATCACATTTTGGTCACTAAATTTGTTGGTTTTAGTTGTTTACTCAAATTCTAAGTCTTTTAGGCAAATTTGCAAATTTTCAGTGTTGGTGTTTTAAGTTACACTGTTCCATTGGTCATTTTTCTGTTAGAATTTGGCAAACCTTTCTTCATAGAAAATGTTCCCCATTGTCTTAAGTTTATTCTCCTTTTTGAATCACTCCAATTGGAGTTTTGTAGCTCAAGTTATAGCCATTTGAACCATAGTTGCCGGATTCGACTTAACCCAGAATTCTTGGCAAATTTTGGTTTTGGCAGTTTTAGGTCACCAAATTTGGGTGGCAAAATGTCTTGGCTAATGGAATAATTTGGGTTTGTGTTCTTCATAAAAGTTTTAGGTCTATATCGCATCTGTCCACTGGTAAAATTTCAAGTCATTTAGACCTGCCTAGCTCAAGTTATGGCCAAATGAACAAATATTGTTCATTTGGTCAGTTTGTACAGGTCAGACTGAGAATTTTCGGATTTGGTCAATTTGTTCACTAGATTTTGGTCACTTTTTGGGCATGATTCCTAAATGAAAATTGTGTCATTTTGTGTCTATTTTCATTCTCAATTAGTCTCATACCAATTGGACTTGTAAATTTTCAGTTTTGGTCCCTCAAAGGGACCTTGGTCCTGCTGCCTGCAGCATGACCACATTGAATCCGAATTTAACCTCAATTCAAACACTTCCAACACACTTCATTTGGTCACAAATGACCATTTCTCACTTCAAACTAGGTCAAACACATCATTTCACCATTTCTCCAAATTTTGTCTCCCAAACCCAAGGTGTCCAAAACCCTAATTCACTAAATTGTTGCATTTAACCAAATCTAAGCATCTCAATCTCACTACCACATTCATACAAGCTTGCCTAACATTTAAATTCAATCAAAACACAAACATATGCATAGTAACCCTAGCTGGCCAAATTTTCAATTTGGTCCTTCAACAATTAATTTCATTTCATTTCTTTAGTTTCTAAGTTACTTTAAGCATATTTGCATGAAATTTAAAGAAATAATTTAGAGTTTATTACCAACCTTTGTGTAGCAATTTCTATCTCCCCTTTTCTCCAATTTGCTTTCTATTTCTTGCTCCTCTATACTCTTCAATATGCAAAGATGAGGTTTAAGTTGATAATTTAGGGAAATTAGGGTTTAATTGGTGGGTTCAAAAGCTTGAGTGCAAGCTTCTATAGAGGTTTAGAAATGGAGAGGGAGAGAGAGATGGGAGAAGGCAACTTAGGGAAGAAGAAGACTTTTATCCTTTTTTTTTTTCTTTTCTTTTCTTTTCTTTTTTATGTCTTAGGAAGACCATAAATCAATTTAATTAAATTTATTAATTATAATCTTTATGGCATCATGCATAATGTCATGCATGATGTCATCTCCCTTCACATTTTCATTTTCTTTTTTTTTATTTATTTTTCCATTAGTTCTTTAATTTAATTCTCAACTCTGAAATTTTCTTTTCTCCGATTTCATTTGACAGTTAGGTCAGGAGTCAGCTCTCGGGGTCAATTGACCAAATTGCCCCTCGCCGGTTCAACCCGATTTATAAATAATTCAATATTTCTTCTGGCTCCTTAACCTAATTATTTGACTGGCTTAATAACCTTTTTTCATGATTTTCTCTTCTCCACTGTGTTCGTAATAGTCCTAAGGACTGCAGCGTCACATTTTACGGTTCAAAATTTGAGTTTAAATCGACTTCGTAATCCTTCCCGAGAAGGTAACCCATCACTGTGACTCTCGGCTCGTTTAACTTCTTATGTTCTGTTTTTCTTATTCATACTTAACTAATTGACAATTACTAATTATTTGTGTTTATAGCTTATCTAGTTGTCTTAAGTGTGGTTCTAATCCCCTTAATTGTCCGGACCGACTCCGGTCATCGGAACAGTGAAATATACCAGGCTATACAAATAGGGGTGTTACAATTCTCCCCCCCTTAAATAAATTTTGTCTCGAAATTTTACCTGGTATCAATCTCTGAAAAGCTGTGGGTGCTATTTCGTCTTGTCCTCCTTTCGTTCCCAAGTACCCTCCTGGCCTGAATGATGGTTCCACAGCACTTTTACCAATGGTATCTGCTTGTTCCGTAGCTGCTTCACTTCATAAGCCAGAATCTCTATGTGTTCTTCTTCATATGTGAGGTCTGGATTCACTTCAATTTCTTCGACTGGTAGTACATGAGATGGGTCTGATCGATACCTCCTCAACATAGACACATGGAAGACATTATGTATCTTCTCCAACTCTGGAGGTAGTGCCAAACGATATACCAAAGGACCCACTCTTTCCAGAACCTCACATAGCCCAATGAAACGAGGACTCAGTTTCCCCTTTCTACTGAATCTCATAATTCTCTTCCAAGGGGAAACCTTGAGGAATACTTTCTCACCCACTGCATACTCAATATCTCTTCTCTTTAAATCAATGAAGGACTTTTGACGGTCTGATGCAGTCTTAAGTCGATCTCTGATCACTCTGATCTTCTCCTCAGTTTACTGAACAATTTCGGGTCCAATCATTTTTCTTTCACCCACGTCATCCCAACACAATGGGGTTCTACATTTTCTACAAAACAAAGCTTCATATGGAGGCATTCCAATGCTTGATTGGTAGCTGTTGTTGTAAGCAAACTCAATCAAAGGCAAGTGTATGCCCTAACTGCCCTCAAACTCAATCACACAAGCCCGTAGCATGTCCTCCAAGATCTGAATTATCCTCTCAGACTGGCCATCTATCTGTGGATTAAATGCCGTACTGAAGTTCAATCTAGTCCCTAGGGTTCTCTGAAGACTACCCTAAAATCTAGAAGTGAACTTAGGATCTTTGTCAGATACGATGGATACTGGCACTCTATGCAGTCTCACAATCTCATCTATATACAACTTGACCAATCTTTCTAAACTGTAGTCCATCTGGACAGGCAGAAAATGAGCAGACTTGGTCAGTCTGTCAACTATAACCCATGCTACATCATGACTCTTCTGTGTCCTTGGAAGTTCCATCACAAAATCCATTGTTATTCTTTCCCATTTCCATTTTGGTACTGGTAGTGGATGTAACAACCCAGCGGGTACTTGGTGCTCTACCTTTACTTGCTGTCAAGTTAGGCATTTGGAAACAAACTCTGCCACATCTCTTTTCATACCCATCCACCAGTAATGCTCCTTTAGCCCTCTATACATTTTTGTACCACCAGGGTGCATGGTAAAAGGAGACTCATGTGCTTCCTTCAATATAATCTGCCTCAAATCAACATCATTAGGAACACATATTCTGCCCTGGTATAGCAGTAGACCATCTTCTCTGATTGAGAATTCTGGTTTCTTGCCGTACCGGACTTGTTCTAATAATTTTTGATACTTCTGATCATTTTGAGCAGTCATTTTGATCTGATTAATCAACACTGGCTGTACATGCCATGCAACTACTGTCTGCCCCTCATCATTAATCTCTAAGCTGGCATGTAATGATCTCAACTCATGTACCATAGATAAAGGAGTAACTCGTAGACTTGCCATAGTCTTGTAACTTAAGGCATCAGCCACAACATTAGCTTTCCCTGGTTGATAGTCTATCAGACAATCATAGTCTTTTATCAACTCTAACCATCTCCTCTATCTCAAATTCAACTCCTTCTGAGTGCCCAAATACTTCAAACTCTTATCATCTATGTAGATGTAACACTTTTCCCCATACAAATAGTGTCTCTAGATCTTAAGAGTAAACACAATAGCTGCAAGCTCCAAATCATGTGTTGGATAATTCCTCTCATGCAGTTTCAGCTGGCGTGATGCATAGGCAATGACATTTCGATCTTGCATCAATACACAGCCTAACCCATTGTGAGAAGCATCACTATATACTGTGTATTCTTTAGCCGGAGTAGGTAAAGTCAGGACTGGAGCTTCAGTCAAACATTTCTTTAATTCATCAAAACTTTGTTGACATTTATCCGTCCACTGAAATTTCACATCTTTTCTAAGCAGCTTTGTTAATGGAGATGCTAACAAGGAGAATCCCTTAACAAATCGACAGTAGTATCCAGCTAAACCCAAAAAACTGCGAATCTCTGTGATATTTCTGGGTGGCCTCTAATTAAGGACAGCTTCAATCTTACTTGGATCTATCTTGATGCCCACTTCTGATACTACATGCCCCAAGAAAGATATTTCCTTCAGCCAAAATTCACACTTCGACAATTTGGCGTATAGCTGTTTCTCCCTCAAAGTCTGTAGTACAATCCGTAGATGTCTATCATGCTCTTCTGCACTCCTCGAATAGACCAATATATCATCTATGAATACCATAACAAACTAGCTGAGGTATGGTCTGAAGATAGTGTTCATCAGATCCATAAAAGCAGTCGGAGCATTAGTTAACCCGAATGGCATGACCAAGAACTCATAATGGCCATAACGGGTTCTGAAGGCAGTTTTAGGAATACTCTGCTCTTATACTTTTAGCTGATAATAACTCGATCTCGTGTCAATTTTGAGAACATACCGCACCCTCAACTGATCAAACAAGTCATCAATGCGGGGCAATGGATATCTATTCTTTATTGTCACCTTATTCAACTGCCGGTAGTCAATACATAAGCGGAGAGTGCCATCTTTCTTCTTAACAAACAACACTGGTGCTCCCCATGGTGACACACTAGGGCGGATAAAGCCCTTGTCAAGCAGCTCTTGCAACTGCACTTTTAACTCTTTCAATTCTGCAGGTGCCATTCTATATGGTGTTATAGAGATTGGGTCCACACCAGGCATAACATCAATCTCAAACTGCACCTCTCTTTTTGGAGGTAATCCTGGTAATTCATCAGGAAACACATCCGGACAGTCACATACTGTAGGGATGTCCCTCAGTGCTGGGCTCCCCATTTGGGTGTCTATCACATGTGCCAAGTATGCTTCACACCCCTTTCTAATCATCCTTCTGGCTAGTGCAGCCGAAATGATGTTTGATGGCATTAAATGCCTCTTCCCATGTATTACCACATCACCGTACAGAGGGAGACCAAAAATGACTGTCTTCAGTCTACAGTCAATCATGATGTGATGCCTGGCTAAACAATCCATGCCCAAAATGATATCATAATCTCTGAAAGGCATTTCAATCAAATCTGATAAAAATATGTCCTTGGATCACCAAAGGACAGTCTCTATGGATTCTGTTGACCCGAACCTCTTGTCTTAATGGACTAGTTACTAGCACTTCAAAACCCATTTTGACACACGAAACAGCAAGAGAACTGACTATGCTAGCACTAACATATGAGTGGGTTGAACCCTGATCAAACAACACAAATACTTCTTGATCAGAGGTAGAGAATGTATCGACTACAACATTAGAAGTCTCAGCCTCTTCTCGCTGTCTCATCATGTAAACCTTGGCCGAAGCACTTCCTTGTGCTGACTGACCAACAGTACCCTGACTGCCTGAAGCATGGCCTCTACCTCTACCTCTTCCTCTGCCAACCGGTTGTGAACCTCTGGGAGCAGGACTTTGAATAGATCCTTCTGTAGTCGTAGGAGCTGGACCGAATCTAGGAGCACTAGTGCAATCTTTTGCAATATGACCCTTACCTACACAGTTAAAACAGGCTCCTATTGCCCAATAGTATTCTCCCCCATGAATCTTGCCACAAGTCTCATAGGGGCGGGGAGGTTGTGAACCCCCGCCGATCGTTGACTGCACCTAGGGGTCTCTGCCCAGAGAATCGCCTTCCAAAACTTCCATCTCGACCTCTGCTAGGTCCACCAAATTTCTTTCTCTTCCCAGAAGTACCACTAGGATTTGGCTCTACTGACTTTTCCCTCTTATCTTTCTCTGATTTTCAGCTTTTTCTGATTTTTCTTTTGCTGTGGTCGCTTCTGATTCAATTCTTTCCAACTCAAGTGCCTGAGAGATGAGCTCTGAGAAATTACTATGTCTGAATCCCACAACTTGCATCCGTAGGCTGAGCTTCAAACCGGTCTCAAAACTCTTGCAACTTTCCTTGCTAGTAGAAAGGAGACTCCCAGCATAGTGGCTTAAGCGAGAGAACTCCCTCTCATATTCTGCCACTGATTTACTCCCTTGCTTCAGACTCAGAAAATCTTGTAGTTTCTGATCCACATATGCATCTGGGACGTATTTTTGTCTGAATTCTCTGATGAAGTCATCCCAGGTCAATACTGGTGGTTCTGCCAAGTTGTGGGGGATGGTCTTCCACCAGTCATAAGCATCCCCTTGCAGTAGCGATACTGAGTATTCAAATCTCAACTCATCTTGGCAGTGCATTTTCTTAAACACTCGGTCCATTCTCTCAAGCCATTGCTCTGCCTCTAAAGGTTCCATTGTGCCCTTGAATTCTTTAGCCCCATACTTCAACAGCTTGTCATATTGTCTAACTGGAGCTTGAGGTGCACTACAGAAGTCTAGGGTGGAGCTTGAGTAGGCATACCCCCAGCCATCTGTTGAAATATTGTAGCCATTTGCTGGGCGAATTGTGCAGGAAACTGCGGCATTTGTGGGGCTGGTGCCACCAACCCTCTGATATTCTGTAGAGCTGGGGCTTCCCCTTGTGCCTCAGCTTCAACAGATTGCTCAATTGAGCGATCCCCTTCTTCCATATCAATCTGAAGTTAGGGTATCTCCTGAACAAATAACACAAGGAGATTTTCCTCCGTTAGTTCATATTTATGATGTAATGCACTGTATGTAATAATTAAAAACATTGAGCAGTTGTACTTAGCAAAGAAAAAACATACTTTAAAAATTCGCTCTGATGCCACTAAAACATGTCACACCTTACCCCTCTGTAAGGTATAACATGATCCCATAGAATACCTAATGAACTACCGAACTTCACCTACCGATAACTCATTAAGTACCCTACAAGGGATTTTAAAACAATTTTCTTACTTTTAATAAGTGGTGAGCATTTTATAATAGGTATTAAAATCATTTAATTAAAGTTGAAAACTAGTTAAAATTTTTGGCCCATTTTATTTTTCCACAAATTTTATAAAAATTTCGGCAGAGTGCCGTCTGTATTTTGAGAAAATAGTTCTTCAAATACCTGAAAAAAAGCACTTCCAATAATTTTTCTCAACAACTTCTTGAAATTCACAATCATCTCAATCAATTTCAATACATTTATCAACTTCCAAAATTCAAATCCACCATTTCCAATATCCAACAATCATCAAATACCATTAATGAATTTCATTCAATTCAAAATAAAATACTACCATTCATAATTCATTAATGACAAAGTAATTTATATATATAATTGCAAAAATTTACATTAAAAGAAATTAAAACTAAATTTTATTACAAACTTTATACAAACTTTGTACAAGCTGCTCAAGACCAATTTTACATGTCCATACATTTATGTATATTACATACATCAAAATAAATTTCTACAATCAGGGTATAAAATATACCCGATATAGCTTCAAGCTGTAGCTCCCTATCCTCGGCACTCATCACGCTTCTCTAGTCTCTAAATCTGCGTGAATAATAGCTATCACGAGTACTAGGACTCTGGTGCACAACATACTAAAATAATCTTTATGCAGAATTTAAATCACATTTATTCAAAAATTGGACTGAACATGAGAATTAAATACAAAGCATGAATTATGAGATTTTAATCCAAACAAGTTCATTTCGAAGTGTCAAAACCAATTTTAGAAAACCCACAGTTATATCATGCCATTCGAAATAAATATAATCTCAATAGCTAGAGGCTAAGGAGAAGTCACATCACAAGGCTAGCTAGCTCAAATATATGGATATCCATTCAATTTCTTCTTCTTCTGGCAGACACCTCAACACTTCAGCCAGAGAAGGAATCAAAATTCGAAACTGATTACCCCCACTAGTCATGCTAGTGAGGTGTTCAAATATATGGTCATGACACTGTGGTTTCAAAACTTATCTTAATAATTTACTAAACATTGCCATTTCAAATATACATAAATAACTTTCAACAATTTAAATCAAAAGCATCATAAATAATGTCACAATTCACTATTTCAAATTATTCAAAACAATATGCAGAAAATAATTTACAGAAATTATACGTTGTGCACAAACCTTAAGCGAGTCGCCTCTTGGCCTTGACTCGATTCCTCGGGTTCTCTCTCGGTGTTCTTTTCCACTAAAATATACAGTTTCACAGTGTTTCAGTACCATAACTTAGCATAAATCTAAAAATAAATTTAAATTCACTTTTACCTAGCTCTAACGTACTAAACTTGACGTTCTTTAATTTTGTGTTTCGGGCTACTATTTACTACACTATTCAAGTCAATTTGTTAACTTTCTAAGGCTTAATAGGTATGGGTATTCCAACTCCACCCACATACCACATTTTGGTCACTAAATTTGTTGGTTTTGGTTGTTTACTCAAATTTTAAGTCTTTTAGGCAAATTTGCAAATTTTCAGTTTTGGTGTCTTAAGTTGCACTGTCCCATTGGTAATTTTTCTGTTAGAATTTGGCAACCTTTCTTCATAGAAAATGTTCCCTATTGTCTTAAGTTTATTCTCCTTTTTGAATCACTCCAATTGGAGTTTTGTAGCTCAAGTTATAGCCATTTGAACCATGGCTGCTGGATTGGACTTAACCCAGAATTCTGGGCAAATTTTGGTTCTGGCAGTTTTAGGTCACCAAATTTAATTTGGGTGGCCAAATGACTTGGTTAATGGCATAATTTTGGTTTGTGTTCTGCATGAAAGTTTTAGGTCTATATCTCATCTGTCTACTGGTAAAATTTCAGGTCATTTATACCTGCCTAGCTCAAGTTATGGCCAAATGAACAAACACTATTCATTTGGTCAGTTTGTATAGGTCAGACTGAGAATTTTCGGATTTGGTCAATTTGTTCACTAGGTTTTGGTCACTTTTTAGGCATGATTCCTAAATGAAAATTGTGTCATTTTGTGTCTATTTTCATTCCCAATTAGTTTCATACCAATTGGACTTGTAAATTTTCAGTTTTGGTCCCTTAAAGGGACCTTGGTCCTGCAGCATGACCACATTGAATCCGAATTTAACCTCAATTCAAACACTTCCAACACACTTCATTTGCTCACAAATGACCATTTCTCACTTCAAACTAGGTCAATCACATCATTTCACCATTTCTCAAAATTTTGTCTCTAAAACCCTAGGTGTCCAAAACCCTAACTCACTAAATTGTTGCGTTTAACCAAATCTAAGCATCTCAATCTCACTACCACATTCATACAAGCTTGCCTAACATTTAAATTCAATCAAAACACAAACATATGCATAGTAACCCTAGCTGGCCGAATTTTCAGTTTGGTCCTTCAACAATTAATTTCATTTTATTTCTTTAGTTTCTAAGTTACTTTAAGCATATTTGCATGAAATTTAAAGAAATAATTTAGAGTTTATTACTAACCTTTGTGTAGCAATTTCTAACTCCCCTTTTCTCCAATTTGCTTTCTATTTCTTGCTCCTCTATACTCTTCAAGATGCAAAGATGAGGTTTAATTGATAATTTAGGGAAATTAGGGTTTAATTGGTGGGTTCAAAAGCTTGAGTGCAGGCTTCCATGGAGGTTTAGAAATGGAGAGGGAGAGAGAGATGGCAGATGGCAACTTGGGGAAGAAGAAGACTTTTATCCTTTTTTTTTTCTTTTCTTTTCTTTTCTTTTTTATGTCTTAGGAAGACCATAAATCAATTTAATTAAATTTATTAATTATAATCTTTATGGCATCATGCATGATGTCATGCATGATGTCATCTCCCTTCACTTTTTCATTTTCTTTTATTTATTTATTTTTTTATTAGTTCTTTAATTTAATTCTCGACTCTGAAATTTTCCTCTGATTTCATTTGACAGTTAGGTCAGGAGTCAGTTCTCGGGGTCAATTGACCAAATTGCCGCTCGCTGGTTCAACCCGGTTTGCAAATAATTTAATATTTCTTTCGGCTCCCTAACCTAATTATTTTACTGGCTTAACAACCTTTTTTTCTTGATTTTCTCTTTTCCACTGTGTTCGTAATAGTCCTAAGGACCGCAGCGTCACATTGTACGGTTCGAAATTTGAGTTTAAATTGACTTCGCAATCATTTTCGAGAAGGTCACCCATCGCTATGACTCTCGGCTCGTTTAACTTCTTATGTTCTATTTTTCTTATTTATACTTAACTAATTGACAATTACTATTTTCTTGTGTTTATGGCTTATCTAGCTGTCTTAAGTGTGGTTCTAATCCCCTTAATTGTTCGGACTGACTCCGGTCATCGGAACAGTGAAATATACCAGGCTATACAAATAGGGGTGTTACATAAGGCTTCATGTAACTTCTTCCAAAACCTTGATGTGAACCTGGAGTCTCTATCAGATATGATGGATGTTGTGACACCCCTTACCCGTGTACAGTATACCCGAGTAAGTAATGCCACACGATAATTTCGCACACTCTAATATTCCTCAATTAATTTATATCATGCTTTTGCATATAATTTATGAAATACAATTTATTTAAGCCATTTATCAAAAGTATTATTCATTTAAGGTCTAAAATTTTAAAGAAAATCCGTGAGTACCGCTAAAAATGGAGAAAATCGTTCTTCTAACTCGTGGAAAACACTTCCAAATAATTATCAAACAATCCAAACTTCAATTCATCAACAGAGTCTCAATATCAAAAACTCAACAATATTTCTCAATTTCAGTTCTCAATAGCCTTTTCATTTCTCAAACATCCATTTCTCAGGGTTCTCATATATATAAATAACAATTAAAAGCTCAAATTACTTCCATACATAACCATAAATCTTTATTATTTACATGAACCTCAAAATACATTACATAATCCCAAATACATATGAGAAAATAAAAATTTAATTACAAAATGACAAATGACACCTAGGCCCTACCAATGCAATCGCAGTGACGAGGTGACGAGGACACATGCAGAACTGCAGTAACTCACCCACGTGTGGTCTACTGGGCTCACGATCAAGATCTCCAGTACCTACGGCGTGGCAAAAGCAACGCTAAGCAATAATGCTTAGTGGTGCAATAATATAATAAAAGAAAATAGCAAGAAAATAAATGTGTATAGAATGTGTATGCTTTCTTTGTTTGGTATTGGTATATTCATTATTTCATTAACTTTGTTAACTTTTATTCATTTGGTTGCCCCAAGTAACCTACACTAGACGACTGGACTGGATAACGGGTAAACTGGCACTGGGTACCTAGTACCTCGAGTCATCACATCATCGGTCACATATGCATCTCTGGTGTGCAATGTAACAAAATGTCAGAATAATATCAGGCACAAGGCCAAGTCTCAATACAAAGTCAGACTGGCTAAAAGCCATAAAATCACAGAATGGCATTTTTTCCATGTGCAGTACTGCTAACTGAACCCTATTGGCATGCCAAACTATCCAAACCAATCTTGTTAGGTATACTAGGGCATTTGAAACTTTTAAATTCTTCAATTTGTAAATTTCATGTTTTGGTGTTACTATTCACCTCATTGGTCAACAAAAATGTTCACTTTTGGATAGAAAATATGTTCATTGACTTTGGCACTCCCAACATACCACATTTGGTGTTTAAAACTTGTTGGCATTAAGTGTTAATACCATTTCAAAGTGTAACCCAACACAAACAGAATTTTCAGTTTTGGTGAGTCAACTTCACTGTTCCATTGGACACTGTTACTGTGGGAATTTGAAGAAATGTAAAACATGAAAGTTGTTCCTTATTTTGTCTAGTTGAATTTCCTTTTTTGAATCACTCCATTTGGAGTTTTGTAGCTCCAGATATGGTCCAAAAACCACAGCTGGCCGGATTCCCATTCTGCAGAAAATACCATATCTACAGTAACAGGAACAGTAATTTCCACTACCATTTGGGTTAGGTTCTGGCCATAATTTGGGGTAGGTTCCTTCATGAAAGTTGTTTGTCTATGTCTTAACTTGTTGCTGTAAAAATTTCAGGTCAATTGACCATATCTACAGTGAGTTATGGCCAAATGAACAGTTACTGTTCATTTGGTCAATTCTGCAGAACCAGTTGCAGGGTATCCGGATTGGGGCCAAGTTTTGGTCCTCTTGCTTTGGTCTTTTGGGCATGGTTTCTTCAGCAAAAATGTGCCATTATAAGCCTAGTTTCATGTACAATTGGCCAAACACTAATTGAACTAACACAGCCCAAGTTATGGTAGTGCAAAGGGACTGAATTTTCAGTCCCTATGCTGTTGTCCTAGGGCAGCCTGCAACCTCATTTTGGAACCCTATTTTTCAGTCCATTTGTTGGTCAAAATACCTAAAATGGTCACTAATTGACCATTAAAATGTTCTCTAACAATTTCCTAAGCCAAGTCACATTTTCACCTTTCCAAACCCTAATGTCCAACTAAATTTACTCATAACCTTAATTAACATACTTAGTTTAATGTCCATGTATATTAATACCTTAACCATCATTTCTAGCCACTCTAATTTTATTAAAACAATCAACCTCATACTTCCATAGGGCTGCCGAAAATTTAAGGTACCATAACACATGTAATTTACTTCAATTCCTTAAAATTTCTTAGCTCAAAATGATGTTCTAACTAGGATTAAAAGAAGGAGAATGAAATTGTAGCACTAACCTCAAGTGGCAGAATTTTCCAAGCCCCTAAACTTCACTTTTCTTCCTTTTCTTGGCTGCCAAAAGCTTTGTCTAGGTGTGGGATTAATTTTTGATGAAGGGACTTATGGGTTTTAGGGTGAGGAAGCATGGAAATTTAAAGCTTGAAAGAGCTTTCATGGAGGTGGCTATGGGACTAGGGTTTCGGCTGGTTTCTTTTGGGGAGGATGGCTGCTGCAATTTTGGTGAATTTAGTCTTCATTTAGTCTTTTATTTAGTTAGTCAAAGGATGGCTAAATTGTGATTGGTTAATTATAAATGACATCACCAAGAAGTCATAAATAGCCTTTTCCTCAATTTCTTTTCTTTCCTCCACTACTCATTTTCAATTTAATTTCTAGTAATATTTCTTCATATTTTATGTCATATTAATTATTTACTCAACTGGGCAAGTCGGCCAAAAATCACCTCTGAAGGCGAAATGACCAAAATGCCCTCCGTTTGGCTTAACGGGTCAAAATTGGCTGTACCGATTGAAAAATTTTTCTAGGTATTTTCTTGGCATTCTAATGCCATAGGAACCTCAATGACCCTTCTCTGGAGTCCCAAAAATTATTTTATAATTTTTCCCCCGGGTCTAGGGCTCCTCGTTGCGAGAACCGCAACTTCCCTCCGGTTACCCATTACTTGGGCACCGGCTCGTTTTACTTGGTTGTATTTTATTTCTAATGTAACACCCCAAAGTTCGGTAGTGCGTTCTACTGCTCCGGTGACCAGTGTTGTCCGGACAGCTAGGATGCCTAGAACTACACTTTGACATGAGAGAGGAGACATAAAATAATGAAATACAAGAAAAAAAAATACAAGAAAAACAAAGGAAAAATAATAGCAAAGAAATGTGATCAAGTTAAACGAATGAAACCTAGCGATGGTGATCAGATCGAAGTCACGGCGTGGACCGTTGACTAGCTCTGGATCATGGGAACCACGGAAAACATTTTTAAGACACAAATAGACCCTTGTTGAAGAATAAATCTCATTAGAAAGATCAAAGAAAAATTAAATAATTAGTACAAAGAAAAGTGAGAAATCGAAAAAGCACAAAATACTTGTTACCGAAAAATCGGAATGCAACCTTAACAGGCATTATGGTCATTTGACATCCGAAGTTTCTTTTGACCTAAATTTCCATTAAAAATAATTAATATTACACTTGGAAAATAAAATGAAAAATTAGTTTAGTGGTACCTAATACAAATAACTAAAATCAAGGGCTTAATGTGGGATTAAGTGAAAGTTTACCTTAAAATATGATTTAAATTGTTTAGTGGTCCACTAAGAACATTAAAATGGTTAAATATATTCATTAGTGGGCAGATTCTTCCCACTCAAAAGGGTCATCTTCTTCATTCCATAACCCATGCCGAATTGAAGAGGAAAAGAAATCCTCCATAGCCATTTTTCATGCAAGCTTTCTTATCTCCCCATTTTCAACTCCAATCCCTTAAGTAGCTTTATGAAAAATGGTCTACACATCACAAGGAAGATTTTGATACCAATTTTGAGAAGTTTGGTGAAGGTTTAGCAAGTTACAATTAAAGGTAAGTTTGCATTTTTGAGAATTTCCTTGTTAAACTTTATGTTTATGTTATGGGTGTTAGTTTTGTGAAGGAAATTTTGAAGTTTAAATAGTTATTGAGATAGCCATTTTTGGACAGCCATGGGGTCACACATTTGATGATTTATTATGCATATAATTGATGAGAAATAATGTTGATCATGGTAAATTAATATTCTAATGAATTGTTTCACATATATATGGTGATTTTGGCATTTGGATGAGAATTGATGGATTGTAGGGCAATGTGGTGTTGAAGGACAATTTCGGCAGCTTGGGAACCCTTGCATAATTGTATGTATTGATGGAAGTATTGGCAGAATTGTGGCATTAAGGAATGAAGGATATGTGTATGAAATTATTGTGTAAAGTGTATGTGAGAATTAGTGGTGTTTAGGTGTGTATGTAATGGTATTGAGATATTGTAAATGTGAATTATATTGGTGTGTTGAGGGTAATGGTAATCTGCCCAAAATAATGTTAATGTAAAGTAGATTATACTGTGGTTAATGTACCAAAACATATTGGTAGGGAAGTGAACCAAATTGCAAGGTATATGTGTGTTTGAAGTGGGGTGTGAAATGCATATTGAGGGCAGTGTACATTTTAGCCCATAACCTGAAATGTGTAACCTCAATTGGTATGAGACCAATTTGAGGTGAAACTAGGCACAAAATGTGCCAACTTTCATTGAGAAACCATACCAAAATTCTGCTTGCAAGGTGATGTGAAAATGACCAATTCGGATTAGGTACACTTGAGACCTAAAACTGACCATTTGGGCAGCAGTGAGTATTGAGGCCATAACTCACTCAAAACAGGTCCAATTGACCTGAAATTTTAACCATGAATAGTTAAGACCCATACCTACAAGTCTTATGAAGACACCAAAACCCAGAAATGACCAGAAGCAAGTCAAAAGCTTGCACAAGTTCAGGTCGAAAACCTGGCCGAACCAAAGTTGACCAAATTGACCAAAAAAATGACCTAATTGATGCCATTTGACCAGCAATAGTATAATGACCATAACTTGGTCTACTTAACTCGGATTGACCTGAAATTTTGCCCCGCGTGCAATAAGACCTAGATCTACAAGTTTGTAGTTTTGACCAAAACCCGAAAACCGAGGGAACTAGATCGTCCGGTTAGGTCAAACCAGTGTCCCGGAATCCAGCAATTTGCATTAAAATGCACTAAACAAGGAAATGACTTTGGTAAAACGTACCAAACCTAAAACCCTATCGAATATGACATATTAATGACACTAAGACCTAATTTACCTAAAACGCAACGAGGGTCGGTATATTAGGTGATTAAGTGAATAATTGAGTTAGTGAATTATTTACCAAACACCATCGATAGAGACAATTAATTTAGCATTGAAACACTTCAAATTGTGTTTCTCGATTAACAAGGACTCAAAGAAAAGGAAAGAAATAAGTCAAGTCCAGGAGACAAATATCAGAGGTTTGTGCACAACAACTATTTCTTTTGAATTATTTTCAATTGAAATGAATATTGAATATTTGTATATTATTGTTTTAAATTGTGGAAATGTATTTGAATGAATATTTATTGCTTGAAAAGCATTGTAAATGATTTGAAACTGTGAGAAATTGTTTGAATGACATTGATGGATACTTATTGATTTAAAAGCATTGGAAATGGTTTGAAACCACAGCTGTCATGTATATTGATTGTATTCCTCATTAGCTTGTCTAGTGGGACGAATTGAATTCCCTCTCTGGCTGAAGTGTTGAGGTGTGTGCCTGTTGAGGACGAATTGGATGAGTACTCATATTTTTGCTAGCTAGCTATGTTATTCCTCATTAGTCATCGACTTTTGGGACGAATTGAATACCTCATTAGCCATCGGCTTTTGGGACGAATTGAACTATGGATCATGATTAAGGCGTGTGATTTATTGATGTGTATTGTGAGATTGTGAAATGGATTTAAACTCTCATTGACATATACTGTCTTTTGAATTCAAACATGACCTGACTTATGAAAATCTATTGTGATATTGAGAAATGGAGTTTAAATTCTTATTGACCTTTATTGTCTTAAATTTGACTATGGTTTTAAGTATCCACTATTTACATGATTTATGAATTGTGATTTAAATTTGTATTTGGTTAATGTTGTGCACCACTGAGACATTGTCTCAAATGATAGCTTTATTATTGCCGCAGTAGAGAGACAGCAGTATAAAGCAGACTAGGTTTGCATATACATCCAAATGAGGGATTACAGTATTATGAGTATACCGATTTTGTATTTTGTAATCAGAATGTATGACACTGTATGTACATTTTGTTTTTGGTTTTGAGCATTGTAAATTCAAATTGTACCTTGAAGTTGTAAAATAATTATGAAATTTGTTTTGACTTGTAAAAGTCATATTATATTTCCTTATCTCAGACTTTGAAAAATTACTATGGAAATGATTTGATAAATACTTGATTTGAGAAATATATTGTAGTTGAGATTTTGAACATTATTGAAGTGCTTTTTACATGTTTTCTGAAGAACTGTTTTGTCAAAAATACATATGGCACTCTGCCAAAATTTTCTGAAATTCCAAATAAATCAAATGAGTTAGTTGTTTCACTTGATTCACCAAAGTTTTTAACACTGTAAATAGTGCTCACCACGGTAAAAGAAGTAAGAAAAGTTTTAAAATCCCTTGTAGTATATTTAATGGGTTATCGATGAAGCGGAGTTGGTAATTCATTAGGTATACTACGGGATCATGTTACGCCTTACAGAGGGTAGGGTGTGACATGTTTTAGTGGTATCGAGCAAAGTTTTTAAATTCTGTTTTCACTGTTATTTGAATATTCTTTCCGCATAGTACAACCGCTCAATATCATTGTTTGATACATACATACATTCTGAGTATAAATATGCACTAACGAGTAAATATCCTTGTGTTATTGTTCAGAAAGCTAAGATCCTCGCATTGAAAATGGAAGAGGGTGATCGTTGATCGTCGATCTATTGAGGTCGAGGTGCAAGGGGATGCCCTGTGCCTACAAAATGTCGGTGGTTCAAGAAGACACCGGCCCTGCGATCCGCGATTTCCTACTCGATTCGCTCGCAGATGGTGCAATGTTCCAATAAATGGTGGCAATGTACCTACTCAAGTCCCAATACAGACACGGTGGTACAACCACGGTCTCCTACGATATGACAAATTGATGAAGTATGGGGCTCTGAGTTTAAGGGACATAGATCCTCTAGAAGGTGAACAATGGTTAGAGAGGATGGATAGGGTGTTCAAGAAGCTACATTGTGTAGAAGAGCTTAGGTTTGAATACTTAGTGTCCTTACTACAGGGGATGCTTATGACTGTGGAAAACCATTCCCCACGATGCAGTAGAGCTGCGGTGCTAACATGGAATGACTTCCTCGGGAATTCAGCGAAATATATCCTGATGCTTATGTAGACCGAAGCTACAAGAATTCTTAAGTTTGAAACAGAGGCGGATCGGTGGTGAGTATGAAAGAGAATTTTCCGCCTTAGCCATTATGCGGTGAGTCTACTCTCTACCAGCGGGAGAGATGCAAGAGGTTTGAAAGCGGCTTGAAGCCCAGATGTGAGTACAAGTGCTCGGCTTCAAACACACTAACTTCTCCGAACTTGTTTCTCAAGCCCTAGAGTTGGAAAGAGTTGAGTTTGAGACTGCTCTGGAGAAAAAGAGATCGGAGAAGACAGAGAAAGAGGGAAAATCAGTGAAACGAGTTCCGGTGGTCATCTTGGAAAGAGGAAGAACTATGGGGACATGGCGGAGGTGGCAAGAAATCGGTAGGGGAAGATATTCGTGACGAGAGACCTCCCCTATCCGTCACAGAGTACTGCAGGAGGTTCCTATCCTCCCGCCAATGTGAAACTTGTGGAAAGAATCATGGTGGAATCTGCAAGGCTATTGGAGCTGTTATAACCGTGGAGGCACGGACACTTTGCCAAGGACCGCACTGAGTCGCAGAGTTGGACCACCTCCTACTACTGCAGAAGGGTCGATTGAGCCACTGTCACGAAGCTCACAACCACCTAGCAGGTAGAGGCGGGGTAGAGGTAACCCAGACAGCCAAGGCACGATAAAACATTGAGAACAAGATAGTGCTCGATCGAGTCTATGCCATGAGACAGAGGAAGAGGCGAGACATCGATGTAGTGGCTGGTACCTTCTCAACTTTTAACGAGAATGTGTTTGTGTTATTTGATCTGGTTCTACCCATTCTTATGTGAGTGCTAGCATCATTGATTGCATTCTTTGTTCCATGTACAAGAATGGACTTTGAGGTGCTAGTAACAAGTCCGTTAGGACAGAAGTCGAGGTTAATAGGATGTATAGAGATTGTCCTTTGGTGATCCAAGGACACACTTTCTGTCTGATTTCATTGAAATGCCCTTTAGAGATTATGATATCATCTTGGGCATGGATTGGTTAGCAAGGCATCATGCCATGATTGATCAGTAAGGTGAAGATCACTTTTGGTCTTACTCGATCTGATGATGTGGTGATACAAGGGGAGAGGCGATTATTGCCATCAAACATCATTTCTGCACTAGCGGAAAAATGATCGAGAAAGGGTGTGAAGCATACTTGGCACATGTGGTAGACACCCAAGTAGGGAGTCCGGCATTGAAGGACATCCCTACGGTATATGACTTTCGGATGTGTTTCTGATGAATTTCGGGATTACCTCCGGAAGAGAAGTGCGATTTGAAATTAATGTTGCACGGTGTGGATCCAATCTCCATAACGCCATACGAGAATGGCACCAGCAGAGTTGAAGGAGTTGAAGATCTGATTACAAGAATTACTTGAAAAGGGCTTCATCCGCCTAGTGTGTCACCTTGGGGAGCACGGTGTTGTTTGTTAAGAAGAAGGATGGTACTCTCCGCTTATGCATTGACTGAGGCGGTTGAATAGGGTGACAATGAAGAACAGATATCCATTGCCTCGCATTGATGATCCATTCGATCGATTGAAGGGTGCAGTGGTATTCTCCAAAATTGATTTGCGATCGGTTATCATCGATTGAAGGTGCAAGAGCGAGTATTCCAAAAGCGCTTTAACTCGATATGGCCACTATGAGTTTCTAGTAATGCCATTCGGGTTGACAAATGCTCCATTGCTTTTATGGATCGATGAACACTATCTTGGACCATATCTTGATCAATTTGTGGTGGTGTTTATTGATGACATTTTGATATACTCGAGAGTGCAGAGGAGCATGATAGACATCTGCGGATTATGCTGCAGACTTTAAGGGAGAAAGCAGTTTGACGCCAAATTGTCGAAATGTGAATTTTGGTGAAGGAAATCTCCTTTTTGGGACATGTTGTGTCACCTGAAGGGATCAAGGTAGATTCGGCAAGGTAGAAGCTATCCTTAATTGGAAGCCGCCAGAACATCACGAAATTGCGATTTTAGGTTTAGTGGATATTACCGTCGGTTTGTGAAGGGATTTTCTATGTTATCTTCTCCACCGACTAAGCGCCGGAAAGATGTAAAATTTGGTGGGTGATAAATGTCGTGAGTTTTGATGAGTTGAAGAGGTGTTTAGCTGAAGCTCAGTTCTCACTTTACCTACTCCGGGTAAAGAATACACAGTTTATAGTGATGCTTCTCACAATGGGTTAGGCTGTGTACTGATGCAAGATCGGAATGTCATTGCTTATGCATCACGCCAGCTGAAACCGCATGAGAGGAACTACCCAACACATGACCTGGAGTTAGCAGCTATTGTTTTTGCTCTGAAGATCTGGAGACACTATCTGTATGGAGAGAAATGCTACATTTACACAGATCACAAGAGCTTGAAGTACTTAGGCACCCAGAAGGAATTGAATTTGAGGCAGAGGAGATGGTTAGAACTCATTAAAGACTATGATTGCTTAATAGACTATCAGCCAGGGAAAGCAAATGTGGTGGCTGACGCCTTAAGTCGCAAGACTATGGCAAATCTCAGAGTTTCTCCTATGTCTATGGTATGTGAATTGAAAGCACAGCATGCCAGTTTAGAGATTGATGATGAGGGACAGACAGTAGTTGCTTGGCATGTACAGCCAGTGTTGATTGATCGGTCGGAATGGTCGCAGTGATGAAAAATATCAGAAGCTACTGAAAGAAGTCCAGCAGGGCAAGAAACCTGAATTCTCTGTGAGAGATGATGGTTTATTGCTACATCAGGGTAGAATGTGCGTTCCTAGTGATGTGGAATTGAGACAGATCATTATGAAGGAAGCACATGAGTCTCCATTTGCTATGCACCCTGGTGGAACTAAAATGTACAGAGGGCTGAAAGAACATTACTGGTGGATGGGCATGAAAAGAGATATAGCTGAATTCGTTTCCAAATGCCTAACTTGTCAGCAAGTAAAGCGAACATCAAGTTCGGCTGGTTTGTTACATCCTTTGTCGATGCAGTGGAAATGAGCGAATAACTATGGATTTTGTTACAGGACTTCCAAGAACACAGAGTAGTCATGATGCAGTATGGGTTATAGTTGACAGATTGACCAAGTCTGCTCACTTTTTGCCAGTTCGGATGGACTATAGCCTGGAAAGATTGGCCAGATTGTACATATATGAGATTGTAAAGCGCATGGAGTGCGGTATCAATTGTGTCTGAGAGATCCTAGGTTCACTTCTAGAGTGCAGGGTAGTCTTGAGAGCCCTAGGAACTAGATTGAACTTCAAAGACAAAGATTCCACCCACAGACGGATGGCGATCGAGAGGGTTATTCAGATATTGGAGGATATGCTACGGGCTTGTGTGATTGAATTTGAAGGTAGTTGGGATACACACTTGCCTTTGATTGAGTTTGCTTATAACAACTACCAATCAAGCATTGGGATGCCTCCATATGAAGCTTTGTATGGTAGAAAGTGCAGAACTCCCTATGTTGGGATGAGGTAGGTGAAAGGAAGATGATTGGGCGTAAATTGTCCAGTGACAGAGGAAAAGATCAGTTGATTAGAGATAGACTCAAGGCTGCATCAGACCGTCGAAGTCCTATGTTGATATGAAAAGAAGAGATATTGAGTGCAGTGATGGGTGATAAGGTATTCCTCAAAGTTTCTCCTTGGAAGAGAATTATGAGATTTGGCGAGAAAGGGAAAGCGAGTCCTCGTTTCATCGGACCATATGAAGTTACGGAAAGAGTGGGTCCTTTGGCATATCGGTTGGCATTACCTCGAGCTAGCAAGGATACACAGTGTCTTCCATGTGTCCATGTTAAGGAGGTACAGATCGACCCATCTCATGTACTATCGTTGAAGAGATTGAAGTAAATCCAGACCTTTCATATGAGGAAGAACCCATAAAAATTCTAGCATATGAGGTGAAGCAGCTGAGGAACAAACAGATACACTTGGTTAAAGTGCTGTCGAACCATCATTCAGGCCAGGAATCTACTTGGGAACGTGAAGAGGATATGAGGAGACAACACCCACAGTATTCGAGAGACTAATGCTGTAAAATTTGAGGCGAAATTTATTTAAGGGGGGGAGAATTGTAACACCCCTAAGTTCGGTAGTGCGTTCTACTGCTCCGGTGACCAGTGTTGTCCGGACAGCTAGGATGCCTAGAACTACACTTTGACATGAGGGAGGAGACATAAAATAATGAAATACAAGAAAAAAAAAATACAAGAAAAACAAAGGAAAAATAATAGCAAAGAAATGTGATCAAGTTAAACGAGCCAGGAAACCTAGCGATGGGTGACCGCACCGGGAAGTCACGGCGTGGACCGTTGACTAGCCTTGGACTGCGGGGAATCCTGGAAAACATTTTTAAGACACAAATAGACCCTTGTTGAAGAATAAATCTCATTAGAAAGATCAAAGAAAAATTAAATAATTAGTACAAAGAAAAGTGAGAAATCGAAAAACAGACAAAATACGGTGTTACCGAAAAATCGGTAATGCAACCCGAACAGGGGCATTATGGTCATTTGACATCCCGAAGTTTCTTTTGACCTAAATTTCCATTAAAAATAATTAATATTACACTTGGAAAATAAAATGAAAAATTAGTTTAGTGGTACCTAATACAAATAACTAAAATCAAGGGCTTAATGTGGGATTAAGTGAAAGTTTACCTTAAAATATGATTTAAATTGTTTAGTGGTCCACTAAGAACATTAAAATGGTTAAATATATTCATTAGTGGGCAGATTCTTCCCACTCAAAAGGGTCATCTTCTTCATTCCATAACCCATGCCGAATTGAAGAGGAAAAGAAATCCTCCATAGCCATTTTTCATGCAAGCTTTCTTATCTCCCCATTTTCAACTCCAATCCCTTAAGTAGCTTTATGAAAAATGGTCTACACATCACAAGGAAGATTTTGATACCAATTTTGAGAAGTTTGGTGAAGGTTTAGCAAGTTACAATTAAAGGTAAGTTTGCATTTTTGAGAATTTCCTTGTTAAACTTTATGTTTATGTTATGGGTGTTAGTTTTGTGAAGGAAATTTTGAAGTTTAAATAGTTATTGAGATAGCCATTTTTGGACAGCCATGGGGTCACACATTTGATGATTTATTATGCATATAATTGATGAGAAATAATGTTGATCATGGTAAATTAATATTCTAATGAATTGTTTCACATATATATGGTGATTTTGGCATTTGGATGAGAATTGATGGATTGTAGGGCAATGTGGTGTTGAAGGACAATTTCGGCAGCTTGGGAACCCTTGCATAATTGTATGTATTGATGGAAGTATTGGCAGAATTGTGGCATTAAGGAATGAAGGATATGTGTATGAAATTATTGTGTAAAGTGTATGTGAGAATTAGTGGTGTTTAGGTGTGTATGTAATGGTATTGAGATATTGTAAATGTGAATTATATTGGTGTGTTGAGGGTAATGGTAATCTGCCCAAAATAATGTTAATGTAAAGTAGATTATACTGTGGTTAATGTACCAAAACATATTGGTAGGGAAGTGAACCAAATTGCAAGGTATATGTGTGTTTGAAGTGGGGTGTGAAATGCATATTGAGGGCAGTGTACATTTTAGCCCATAACCTGAAATGTGTAACCTCAATTGGTATGAGACCAATTTGAGGTGAAACTAGGCACAAAATGTGCCAACTTTCATTGAGAAACCATACCAAAATTCTGCTTGCAAGGTGATGTGAAAAATGACCAATTCGGATTAGGTACACTTGAGACCTAAAAACTGACCATTTGGGCAGCAGTGAGTATTTAGGCCATAACTCACTCAAAACAGGTCCAATTGACCTGAAATTTTAACCATGAATAGTTAAGATCCATACCTACAAGTCGTATGAAGACACCAAAACCCAGAAATGACCAGAAGCAAGTCAAAAAGCTTGCACAAGTTCGGGTCCAAAAACTGGCCGAACCAAAGTTGACCAAATTGACCAAAAAAATGACCTAATTGATGCCATTTGACCAGCAATAGTATAATGACCATAACTTGGTCTACTTAACTCGGATTGACCTGAAATTTTGCCCCGCGTGCAATAAGACCTAGATCTACAAGTTTGTAGTTTTGACCAAAACCCGAAAACCGAGGGAACTAGATCGTCCGGTTAGGTCAAACCAGTGTCCCGGAATCCAGCAATTTGCATTAAAATGCACTAAACAAGGAAATGACTTTGGTAAAACGTACCAAACCTAAAACCCTATCGAATGTGACATATTAATGACAGTAAAACCTAATTTACCTAAAAACACAACGAGGGTCGGTATATTAGGTGATTAAGTGAATAATTGAGTTCAGTGCATTATTTACCAAACACTATCGATAGAGACAGTTTAATTTAGCACTGAAACACTTCAAATTGTGTTTCTCAGTTAACAAGGACTCAGCAAAAGGGAAAGAAATACTGAGTCAGGACCAGGAGACAAATATCAGAGGTTTGTGCACAACAACTATTTCTTTTGAATTATTTTCAATTGAAATGAATATTGAATATTTGTATATTATTGTTTTAAATTGTGGAAATGTATTTGAATGAATATTTATTGCTTGAAAAGCATTGTAAATGATTTGAAACTGTGAGAAATTGTTTGAATGACATTGATGGATACTTATTGATTTAAAAGCATTGGAAATGGTTTGAAACCAGATCTATCATGTATATTGATTTTATTCCTCATTAGCTTGTCTAGTGGGACGAATTGAATTACCTCTCTGGGTTTTGTGTTGAGGTGTGTGCCTGTTGAGGACGAATTGGATGAGTACTCATATTTTTGCTAGCTAGCTATGTTATTCCTCATTAGTCATCGACTTTTGGGACGAATTGAATACCTCATTAGCCATCGGCTTTTGGGACGAATTGAACTATGGATCATGATTAAGCTGTGTGTGATTTATTGATGTGTATTGTGAGATTGTGAAATGGATTTAAACTCTCATTGACATATACTGTCTTTTGAATTCAAACATGACCTGACTTATGAAAATCTATTGTGATATTGAGAAATGGAGTTTAAATTCTTATTGACCTTTATTGTCTTAAATTTGACTATGGTTTTAAGTATCCACTATTTACATGATTTATGAATTGTGATTTAAATTTGTATTTGGTTAATGTTGTGCACCACTGAGACATTGTCTCAGCGATAGCTTTATTCTTTATGTGCAGTAGAGAGGCAGAGGCAGACTAGGTGCATATACATCCAATGAGGATTACTTGGTATTATGAGTATACAGATTTTGTATTTTTATCTTGTAATGTATGACACTGTATGTACATATTGTTTTGGTTTTGAGCAGTTGTAAATTCAAATTGTACCTTGAAGTTGTAAAATAATTATGAGCTGTTTTGACTTGTAAAAGCTGTATTATATTTCCTTATCTCAGACTTTGAAAAATTTCTATGGAATTGAGTTGATAAATTGTTGTGTTGAGAAATATATTGGAGTTGAGATTTGGAACATTATTGAAGTGCTTTTTACTGAGTTTTAGAAGAACTGTTTTGTCCAAAATACGGATGGCACTCTGCCAAAATTTTCTGAAATTCCAAATAAATCAAATGAGTTAGTTGTTTCACTTCAGTTCACCAAAGTTTTTAACACCTGTAAATAGTGCTCACCACGGTAAAAGAAGTAAGAAAAGTTTTTAAAATCCCTTGTAGTATATTTAATGGGTTATCAGTAGACGGAGTTGGTAATTCATTAGGTATACTACGGGATCATGTTACGCCTTACAGAGGGGTAGGGTGTGACATCTAAAATTTTTACTAAATTTTTCTTATTAATATTTGAGTTAATTTTGGTTCCTGACTTTAATTTAAATATTTTTCCGGACATTCTAGCTGTCCGGACCGACACCGGTCACCGGAACAGTAGGATGTACGGAGTGGTTATCGGGAGGGTGTTACAGATGCAGACATTCCATGTAATCAAACTATTTTATTTATGTACATCTTTCATAACTTCTCCAATGAGTAGTCGATTCTAACAGGTAAAAAGTGAGCAGACTTAGTTAATCTATTAACTATCACCCATACTGCATCATGCTTCTTCCACGTAAGAGGTAGACCAATGATAAAGTCCATTGTGATGTGATCTTGTTTCCACTCGGGTATTGTGATTGGTTGCAATAAACCTGATAGAACTTGATATTAGGCCTTGACTTATTGACATGTCAGGCATTTTGTCACATACTTGGCAATGTCTTTCTTCATACTAGGCCAGCAATAATGAGTCTACAAGTCTCTGTATATCTTGGCGGTTCCTAGATGCATGGCATAAAAGCTGCTATATGCCTCTTTAAGAATGCTCCTCTTAAGTTCTTTGTCATTTGGAATATATATATTCCCTTTACAATATAATTGACCATCTCCTTTGATCTCATACTCACTCTCTTTTCCTTCTTGGATTTGTCGAATAATAGTTACCAATTTCTCATCCAGCTTCTAAGCTTCTTGAATTTGTTGCAATAAACTTGGCTGTAACACCCCTATTTGTATAGCCTGATATATTTTACTGTTTCGATGACCGGTGTCGGTCCGAACAATTAAGAGGATTAGAACCACGTCTAAGACACCTAGTTAAGCCCTGAACATAAATAATTTGTCACACCCTACCCCTCTATAAGGCATAACATGATCCCGTAGTATACCCAATGAATTACCAACTTCGCCTATTGATAACCCATTAAATACACTACAAGGGATTTTCAAAACTTTTCTTCTTTTACAGTGGTGAGCACTATTTACAAGTATTAAAAACCTCTTTGAAATGAAGTGAATTAGCTAACACATTTAGACTGTTAGTAATTTCTGTAAAAATTTTGGCAGAGTGCCCTCTGTAATTTGGATAAAACAGTTCTTCAAAAACCTGTAGAAAGCACTTCAATATTTTTCTCAATCTCAAACTCCAACATAATCCAACACAAATCCACAATAATTTTTCAAAGACTGAGATACAACAAATATAATACAATTTTTACAAGTCAAAATAACTCATAATTTATTTTACAACTTTAATGTATAATTTTAATTTACAACTGCTCAAAACCAAGAACAATATGTACATACAGTGGTCATACATTACAGTACAAAATGCAAAATGTGGTATACTCATTATACCTGATAATCTCTTGCTGGATGTACTAGCAGCCTAGTCTGTTTGCCTGTCTGTCTCTACTGCGACAAAGAATGAAAGCTATTCCGAGACAATGTCTCAGTGGTGCACAACATTAAACAAATACAACTTTAAATCACAAATCACAAGTTATATAAATAGTGGATACTTAAAACCATAGTTAAATTCAAGACAGTAAATGTCAACAAGAATTTAAACTCCATTTCTCAATATCACAATAATTTCAATAAATCAAATCATGATTAAATTCAAAAGAAAGTGAATGTCAATAAGAATTTAACTCCATTTCACAATCTCATAATACATATCAATAAATCTCACACAGCTTAATCATGTTCCAAAGTTCAATTTCTCCCAAAAGCCGATGGCTAATGAGGTATTCAATTCATCCCAGAAGCCGATGGCTAATGAGGAATAACATAGATAGCTAGCAAAAATATGAGTACTCATTCGATTCGTCCTCAATAGGCACACACCTCAACACTTCAGCCAGAGAGGGAATTCAATTTGTCCCACTAGACAAGCTAGTGAGGAATACAATCAATATACATGATAGCTGTGGTTTCAAACCATTTCCAATGCTTTTCAATCAATAAGTATCCATCAATATCATTCAAACAATTTTTCACGGTTTCAAAATTTAAAACAATAATATACAAATAATCATAATTTATTTCAATTGAAAATAATTCAAAAGAAATAGCTGTTGTGCACAAACCTCTGATAACTGTCTCCTGGCCTTGACTCAGTGTTTCCTTCCCTTTCCCTGAGTCTTTGCTAACTGAGAAACACAATTTGAAGTGTTTCAGTACTAAATTAAACTGTCTCTAAAGATAATGCTTGATAAGTGATTCACTGAATGCTATTATTTGCTTAATCAACATAATATATCGACCCTCGATGCGTTTTAGGCAAATTAGATTTTAGTGTTACTAATATGTCACATTCGATAGTCTTTTAGGGTTGGTACATGTTACCAATTTCAGTTCTATGTATACTGCATTTTCTTGCAATTTGCTGGATTCCGGGATACTAGTTTGACCTAGCCGGACGACCTAGTTCCCTCGGTTTTCGGATTTTGGTCAAAACTAAAAACTTGTAGATCTATGTCTTATTGCACGCGGGGCAAAATTTCAGGTCATTCTGAGTTATGTAGGCCAAGTTATGGTCATTTTACTATTACTGGTCAAATTGCACTAAAATTGGTCATTTTAGGTCATTTTAAGTCAATTTTGGTTCGGCCAGTTTTTGGACCCGAATTTGTGCAAGCTGTTTGACTTACTTATGGTCATTTCTGGGCTTTTTTGTCCTCATAAGACGTGTAGATATGGGTCTTAACTATTCATGGTCAAAATTTCAGGTCAATTGGACCTGTTTTGAGTGAGTTATGGCCTAAACACTAACTGCTGCCCAAATGGTAACTTTTCAGGCCTTATTTGCACTTAATCCGGATTTGGTCATTTTTCAAGCTACCTTGCAAGCAGAATTTTGGCAAGCTTCCTCATGAAATTTGGCAAATTTTGTGCCTAGTTTCACCTCCAATTGGCCTCATACCAATTGGAGCCACACACTTAAAGTTCTAGGCCTAAAACACAAATTGCCTTATTGCATTTCTTTCATACACATCAAGGATCACTTTTAACACTTACCAAACTTAACATTCAAGCCAATTCTGGTTGTACCATGACCTAAACATAATTCACAACATATTATAGGTCATTTTGGCAGTTTACAATTACATTCAACATATACCATAAAGTGCAGAATTTTTCAAACCAAATTTACAATAATTCAATCACCTAACCATAACACTTTTACATGTCCAACCTCACACCATCACACACATACCCAAACTGCCATAACAACCAACACAATTCAACATTAATATTCCATAATCCAAACATGAAATAACATCCTTATGGTTCACCAAACCAGGCTGCCATTTCATGTATTACATACCCATAATTTCCAAGCATTCAAATTTCAATACACATTCACATATCCTAGGTATACATCACCCAATTAATTTCCTACATAATATACATTTAATCAATCCTTTAATTCACCATTTACAAGCAAAAAATAAACTATCTTCAAGGTGTTTACATGGCTGCCACAAGTACACTTCCCGCTTTACACATCAAACCTCAAAAATTTCTCCATAAATCAAACACCCATAACATCCTTACAAACTTTAATAAAGCAACAATAAAAAACACAAACTTACCTATTGTTGGGACTTGTTAAATCTTCACTAATCTCCCTTGATTTTGGAATCTACTTCTTCCTTATGAGGTGGGGATCAAGATTAGTGAAGCAACTTTGGTGTTTGGAGGTGAGAATGGAGGAGATTTGAAGGCTTCAAGCAAATCGGCCATGGGAGAACTTTGGAAGCTTCATTTCGGCAATGGGAGTGAATGAAGGTTGAAGATGAGTTTAGTGGGTTTACATCTGCCCACTTAGTGAATATTTTAATCCATAGTGCTCCACTCACCAAAAATCAATTATATTATATGTTTTAAATGTTAATTACCCAATTTGAACCCTATTTTTGCTATTTACATTATGTACCACTAAATTATTTTTTCATTATATTTTCCAAGTGTAATATTATTTATTTTTAATGGACATTTAGGTCAAAAGACAACTCGGGGTGTCAAATGACCACAATGCCCCTGTTTGGTTGCATTCCCGATTTTTCGGTAACACCGGGTTTTGTCCATTTTTCGATTTCTCACTTTTCTTTGTACTAATTATTTAATTTTTATTTAATATTTCTTATGGTATTTATACTTCAATAGGGATCTATTTAAGTCCTAAAAATATTTTCCAGGGTTTACCGCGGTCCAGGGCTAGTCAACGGTCCACGCCGTGACTTCCCGATGATTACCATCGCTAGGGTTCTCGTCTCGCTTAAATTGGTTACATTTCTTTGCTATTATTTTTTCTTTGTTTTTCTTGTATTCTCTTTTCTTGTATTTCATTATTTTATGTCTCCTCACTCATAACGAAGTGTAGTTCTAGACATCCTAGCTGTCTGGACAACACTGGTCACTGGAATAGTAGAACGCACTACCGAACATAGGGGTGTTACATAATTAGTAATTGCCAAATAGTTAAGTATAAATAAGAAAAACAGAACATAAAAAGTTAAATGAGCCTGGAATCACAGTGATGGGTAACCTTCTTGGGAATGACTGTGAGGTCAGTCTAAACTCAAATTTTGAACCGTAAAATGTGACGCCGTGGTCCTTAGGACCATTGCGAATACAGTGGAAAAGAGAAAATCATGAAAAAAAGTTGTTAAGCAGGTCAAATAATTAGGTCAGAGATCCAGAAGAAATATTGAATTACTTGCATACCGGATCGAACCAGAGAGGGGCAATTTGGTCAATTGACCCCTAGAGCTGACTCCTGACCTAACTGTCCAATAAAATTGGAGAAAAGAAAATTTTGGGATCAAGAATTAAATTAAAGAAATAAGGAAAAAAAAAGTAAAAACTTTATTTACATCACCTTAGCTCACAATTATGATGTCATAAATTAAATTTAATTTACCAACTTTAATTGACTAAGTTAAATTGACTTAATAAAAGATAAAAATACATAAAAATTAGAACAAATCTTCATTCCTTCTTCCCTAACCCATTCGGCAGCCACACTCCTCTCCCTCCATTTTTGCTTCACCATTAAAGCTTGCACCAAGCTTCCAAATCACCCAACTAAACCCTAATTTCCCCAAAATTAACTCATAAAACCTTGTTTTCTAACACCCTCCCTGTAGCAACTCTATACATTCTACTGTTCTGGTGACTAGTGTCGGTCCAGATAGTTAAAACGTCTAGAAAAATATTTAAACTAAAGTGAGGAACCATAATTAACTAAAATATTAATAAGAAAAATTTAGAAAAAATTTTAGAAATAAAATACAACCAAGTTAAATGAGCCGGTACCCTAGTGATGGGTAACCCAGTGGGAAGTTGCGGTTCTCGCAACTAGGAGCCCTAGACCCAGGGGAAAATTCATAAAATAATTTTTGGGACTCCAGAGAAGAGTCATTGAAGTTCCTATGGCAATAGAATGCCAAGAAAATATTTAGAAAAAATTTTCAATCAGTACAGACAATTTTGGTCTGTTAAGCCAAACAGAGGGTATTTTGGTCATTTTCGTCTTCAGAGATGATTTTTGACCGAATTGTCCAATTAAGTAAATAATTATTATGATTTAAAATATGAAAAAATATTGCCAAAAATTAAATTGAAAATGAGTAGAGAAGAGAAGAAAAGAAAATAAAAGAAAATACCAATTATGACATCATATGATGTCATTAAACACTTACCCACCAATCACATTTAATTAACACTTAAATTAACAAATAAAAAAAGGATAAAGGATACAACAAAAATAAAAAAAAAGCCATCAGCCATTCTCACCCAAAACCACCCATCTCTCTTCCCTTCCACCCCTTTCCTCCATGAAAGCTCCACTAAAAGCTTCATAACTCACCAAATCTCACCCCAAAACCCTAAACACCCTTCACAAAAATTAACCCACACATTAAGAGCAAGGTTTTGATTATCTTAAAGTGAAGAAATTTCAAGGTTTATACAAGCCAATAAAGAGACCAAAGAGGTTAGTGCATGTTAATTACTTAATATTGTTTATTTCTTAAAATTTAGTTTGAATATGAACAAATAATTAAGAAATTGAGATAAATCATGTGAGAAATTGAGAATGGAATTTTGGCCAACTTTATGGGAGTGGTAGTTGATGGTTTTGATGGATTTAAAATGGCTTAGAAATGGTGTTAATGTGTAGACATAAATTTAAATGGATTAGTATGCCTAATTGACATGTGTTGTGTGAACCTTGAATTTGAGCTAGGGTTTGGACACAAAAACTTGGATCTTGTTCATGTGTTGGTGAATGAAAGTTTAAATGGTCAATTATTGGCCATTTGGCTATGTATGAAGAGGAATTGAAGTGAGTTGTAGCTTGGGATTTGAGTTTGGCTGAGCTGCCTTGTGTGACCTGTAGGTCTGGATGTGAGTCCAGCCTGTTTGGGCAACTATAACTTGGGTTGTGTAGGTTCAATTAGTGCAAGGCCAATTGGACATGAAACTAGACACATAATGGCACAACTTTGGTTTAGAAACCTTGCTATAAAACCAAACCAAGTTGACCTAAAAATTGCCCTAATCCGGGTGACCTACAGTCTGCTTGGGCAAAATGACCAAATGAACAGTATTTATTCATTTGGTCATAACTTAGTGTAAAAAGGTCCAATTGACCTGAAATTTTACCAGCAGAAATATGAGACATAGACCTACAACTTTCATGAAGAACACAAACCCAATTCTGACCATAACCTAGTCAAATTGCCAACCAAACTTAGGTTACCAAATCTGGTAGAACCATTTTTGCCCAGAATTTTGGATTTTATCCAATCCGGCCAGTTATGGTGTTTAGGCCATAACTTGAGTTACAAAACTCCAAATGGAGTGATTCAAAAAAGGAAATGTAACTAGACAAAATAAGGAACAACTTTCATGAAGACAATTTTGCTAAATTCCTACTATACAAATGACCAATAGAACAATAAATATGAGGCTTAAAATCTAAAAATTTTGAATAACTAACACTAAGCTTAGAAATGGTATTGGTAACCAATACCAACAATTTTAGAATGCAAAATGTGGTATGTTGGGAGTATTAGAACTAATGTACCTATTGTCTATGCAAAAGTCAACATTTTAGTTGACTAATGAAATGAATAGTAACACCTAAACTTAAATTTCAAGAATTGTAAAATTTAAAAGTATAACATGCCCTAGTACACCTAGTAAGATTGGTCTGGATAGGTTGGCATGCCAATAGGGTTCAGCTAGCAGTACTGCACATGGCATTATGCCATTCTGTGATTTCATGACTTTTAGCCATTCTGACACTATGTTGATACTTGGCCTTGTGCCTAATGTTATTACAACTTATTAGTTGTTCAGTTGCACACCGGGAGATACATATGTGATTGATGGTGTGACAGCCCGAGGTACTTGATACCCAGTGCTAGTTTATCCGTTTATCCAGTCTAGTCGTCCAGTATAGGTTACTTGGGCAACCAAAAATGAAAGTAAATAAATTTAATGAAATTATGAATATAACAAGAAAAAAATAAATACGATTACCAATAATGATCGAAAAATTGTCTGCATAAGATATCAGGACATGCACTGTAACACCCCCATTTGTATAGCCTGGTATATTTCACTGTTCCGGGGACCGGAGTCAGTCCGGACAATTAAGGTGATTAGAATCACACTTAAGACAACTAGAGAAGCCATAAGCACAAATAATTAGTAATTGCCAATTAGTTAAGTATAAATAAGAAAAACAAAACGTAAGAAGTTAAATGAGCCGAAAGTCACAGCGATGGGTGACCTTCTCGGGAAGGACTGCGAAGTCATTTTAAACTCAAATTTTGAACCGTAAAATGAGATGCCTCTGTCCTTAGGACCATTACGAACACAGTGGAAAAGAGAAAATCACGAAAAAGAATTGTTAAGTCAGTCAAAAAATTAGGTCAGGGAGCCAGAAGAAACATTGAATTATTTATAAACCGGGTTAAACCGGCGAGGGGCAATTTGGTCAATTGACCCTGAGAGCTGACTCCTAATCTAACTGTCAAATAAAATCGGAGAAAAGAAAATTTTGGAATCGAGAATTAAATTAAAGAACTAATAAAAAAAAAAGAAAGAAAATAAAAAAGGTGTAGAAAGATGACATCATGCATAACATCATGCATGATGTTATAAATCCTATAATTAATAAATAAAATTAAATGGAATTTTGGGGTCTTCCATAAGATAAAACAAATAAAAGAAAGGAAAAGAAAAAAAAATTCATTGTCTTCTTCTTTTACCCATGTTGCTGCCTCACTCACCCTTACTTCTCCATTGTTGATCTTCCATTAAAGCTTGCACTCAAGCTTTGAAATCCTTACTAAACCTCAACTTCTCCCATAATTGCTTCATAAAAACTTGTTCTAGTCACTTGAAAAGGAGATTGATCATCAAAGAAAGAAGAAAAGAAGAGAGAAATTAGAGAATTCAAATTCAAGTGAGGTAAGCACACCAATTTGAATGTTTGAGATTTAGTAGTTGTGTTTATAGCTTGAGTTACTTGGAAATAAACTTGAAATGAAATAAAAACATGTGTGGAGGACCAAATTGAATTTTGGCCAGCAGGTGTATGGGAGTATATTTGTATGGTTTGATGGATTTGAATGAGTTTATGGACCTCCATTAGTTGAATGATTATAGTTAAAAGCTTTGAAATTAGCTAAATGCAACAATCTAGTGTGGTTAGGGTTTGGACTTAGGGTTTAGAGACAAAAAATGTAAGAAAGTGGTAAATGATGTCTTTGACCTAATGTGAAGTGAGAAATGGTCATTTGTGACCAAATGAAGTGTGTTGGAATGGTTAGAGTTAAGGCCAAATTCGGATGGAGTGTGGTCATGCTGCTGGCAGCATGACCAAGTTACCTTTGAGGGACCAAAAATGAAATTTTACAAGTCCAATTGGTATGAGACCAATTGGGAATGAAAATAGACACTAAATGACACAATTTTCATTTAGGAAGAATGCCCAAAAAGTGACAAAAACTTAGTGAACAAATTGACCAAACTTGAAAAATCACAATCTACCCTGTACAAACTGATCAAATGATTTGTTCATTTGGTCATAACTTGAGCTAGGTAGGTCTAAATGACCTGAAATTTTACCAGTGGTTAGATGAGATATATACCTAAAACTTTCATGAAAAACACAAACCCAAATTATGTCATTAACCAAGACATTTGGCCACCCCAATTTGGTGACCCAAAACTGCCAGCACCAAAAATTGCCCAGAATTCTAGGCTGAATCTAATCCGGTAGCCATGGTTCAAATAGCTATAACATGAGCTAAAAAACTCCAATTGGAGTGATTCAAAAAGGAGAATAAACTTAAGACAATAAGGAACATTTTCTATGAAGAAAGTTTTACCAAATTCCAACAGTAAAATGACCAATGGAACAGTGTAACCTAAGGCACCAAAACTAAAAATTTGCAATTTTGCCTAAAGGACTTAAGTTTTGAGAAAATGACTAAAACCAACAAGTTTGATGACCAAAATGTGGTATGTGGGTAAAGTTGGAGTTCCCATACCTATTAAGCCTTAGAAAGTCAATAATTTGACTTGAATAGTATAGTGAATAGTAACCCGAAACATAAAAATTTCAAGAACGTTGAGTTTAGCACATTTGAGCTGGGTAAAAGTGAAGTTAAATTTATTTTTGGATTTATGCTAAGTTATGGTATTGAAACACTATGAAACTGTGTGTTTCAGCTGAAAAAGACTTGAAAGGTCTGAGAGACTGAGTCAAGGCCTAGAGGCGACTCACGTCAGGTCTGTGCACAATAATTCTTGTTTAAATATTTTATTCTCGAAAATTTGACTTCTGTGATTAATTATGTATTGTGTTGCCATTTTATGATCGTAAATATGACTTTGGAAATTGATCAGATTTCTCACAAATTATTTGATTAAATTGTTTTGAATTGATTTTGTGTTCACACTTAGCATGACAGTGCCTTATTATTCCTCCTCCATTTATGGGGTGAGATCGATTATTTTTCCTCTCTCTCTTGTTTACCAGTTGAGGTTGTAGATCGGGTGAGTACTCATTGGCTAGCTAGCCACCTCCCTCATTGATTTCGATTAGTGGGGTTGTAGATTGCTTTGTCGTGGTGTACAACACGGCATTGATCGGAAATTTTGTGTCATGGCTTAAGTTGTGTATGACTTGGCAACACTGTGTTTATTAAATTATTTGACTAAATTATGTTATTATGAGTTTTGATAATTTGTGAAATGTGATTGAGAAATATTTAAATTGTGTTTTGTTAATGAATGATTTATGTATTGTATTTAAAATTTTTATTGTGCATCACTGAGTATTTTTATACTTAGCAATAGCTTATTTTGCTGTCGCAGATAAGAGCAAGGAAAAAGCAGCAGAGTGAGCTGCTACTGATATTGAGGACTACATTGATATTTTTGTACGGGTATTGTTTTATACCCTTGTAGTTATTTTAATGTAAATATTGCAATGTTTTATGTATCAATATAAAGTTGAGCAGTTGTATAATAAATTGTAATAATATTATTTTTAGATTTTTTTTTTGTAAATTAAGATTTGTATTTGTGAATTTCATACTTTATATACTGTGAATGAAGTTATGAAATATTTTGAGATGATAAACTTTGATTGGATTGTGGAATTATTTTGAAGTGGATTGAATTGAGTTGACTTGAGATTATTTGGAGGTTGGGAGTTGTGGAAAATTTATTGGAAGTGTTTTTCTCAGGCATTTGAAGAACTATTTTCTCAAAATATAGATGGAACTCTATCAAAATTTTTATAAAATTTGCGGCAAAATTAAAATAGACAAAAATTTTTACTAGTATTTAAGCTTTGAATAAATAATTTTAATTCTTACCAAAATGCTCACCACTTCCAAAATGTAAGAAAATTGTTTTAAAATCCCTTGTAGGGTACTTAATGAGTTATCGGTAGGTGAAGTTCAGTAGTTCATTAGGTAGTCTACGGGATCATGTTATGCCTTACAGAGGGGTAAGGTGTGACATGCACTGCATATTTATTTTTTGTTATTTCTTTTTATTTTATTATTAGCACCACTAAGCATTATTGCTTAGCGCATTGCTTTTTGCCATGCGTAGGTTCTGGAGAGACCGACCGAGAGCTCAGTAGACCATAGACTGGGTGAGATCTTCTGCAGCTCTGCATAGTGTCCGTGTCACCTCACCGTCATCAGTGCATTGATAGGACACTAGGTTTTATTTTGGTATTTTGTAATTAACTTTTATTTTCTCATGTGTAATTAAGACTTATGTAATGTATTTTAGTATTGATGTAAATTATGGAAATTGTGTTTATTAATGAATAAGTAAATATTTATTTATGACTTTTATATGAATTTCATATGAAATGAATGAATGAGAATAGGAGTATATATGAGAAATATTGGGATTTTGTTGATGAAATGGAATTTGGGATTAATTGAAAATTTTGGAAGTGTTTTTCACAGGTTCCGAAGAACTGTTTTATCCATTTTTAGCCGACACTCTGCCAGATTTTCTATAAAATTTGCGAAACCTCAAATAAATTATAATTTCAATAAATGGCTTAAATGAATGATATTTCACGAATTATACTTCATAACTATGAAAGAAATAAATTAGAAAGAATAAAAATAGTTGAATTAAAATAAGGTGTTCCGGTACACTGTGTGACATATCTTACTTGGCTATACAGTAGATAGGTAAGGGGTGTCACATGCTTTCTTCTCTTGAGGAAGTGATTTAGCAAGAAAGAAAGGAGAAAAGAGGAGAAGAATTGAAGATTGAACTTCAAAGTTCAAGGTTAGTGAGTTCATTGAAAATTTTAATTTATTACTTGTGTTCTTAGTGCAAGTAACTTAGAAATTAACTTAAAATCAAACAAAAACAATTGTTGAGGGACCAAACATAAAATTCATCCAGCTAGGGTTAGGGTTTGTTATGAATGAGTTTGATGGTTTTGAATGGTTATTTGAGGTGAATTAGGTGTGTAGAATATGAATACACACTTTAAATTACATTAGACTGAGCTTTGTGTGAAGTTAGGGTTTTGAGCATGTGAAAAATTAAAGAAAAATTTGAGAATTAGCCAAATGATGTTATTGACCTTATTTGAGTTGAGAAATGGTCAATTGTGACCATTTGTGGTGTGTATGAATTGTTGGAAACAAGTTTAAATTCGGATTAGTGAGGGTCAATCTGCAGGCAGCTTGACCTAGGTCCCTTTCGGGGACCAAAACTAAAAATTTACCAATGCAATTGGTGTGAGGACAATTGGGAATGAAACTAGACACAAAATGTCACATTTTTTGTTTAGGAATCATGCTCAGAAAGTGACCATAACTTAGTGAACAATTAGGCCAAATCTGGAATTGGCAAATTGACTTGTACAAAAATGACCAAATGAATAGTAGTTACGTAAATGACCATAACTTGGTCTAGGAAGGTCCAAATGACCTAAATTTTTACCAGTAGAAAGCTGAGACATAGCCCTACAACTTTTATGAAGAAAACAAACCCAAATTTTGACCATAACCTATTTGAAAATCCACCTGCAATCAACCACAAAAATTGCCAAAATCCAGAATTTTCCCAAAATTCTGGGTAACCGCAAATCCGGCCAGCCATGTTCAAATGGCTATAACTTAGGCTACAAAACTCCGAATAAGTGATTCAAAAAGGGAAATAAATTTAAGACAATAAGGAACAACTTTTTTGTAGAAAACTTAGCCAAATTACCATAGCAACATGACCAATGGAACAGTGCAAAACAGGACACCAAAACTGAAAATTTGAAATTTGTACCCAAAAGACTTAGGATTTGAGGAAATAACCAAAACTAACAAATTAGGTAACCAAAATGTGGTGTGTGGGTAAAATTAGAATTCTCATACCTATTAAGCATTAGAAAGTCAACAAATTGACTTGAATAGTATCGTGAATAGTAACCTCGAAATACAAATTTTAAAGAACGTCAAGTTTAGCATATTAAAGCTTGGTATAAGTAGATTTGAATTCATTTTTAGACTTATGATAAATTGTGATACTGAAACACTTTGAAACTGTGTGTTTCAGTTTAAAAGAATACCGGGAAAGAACCCAAGGCATTGAGTCAAGGCCAAGAGGTAACTCGCATCAGGTTTGTGCACAACATAGAAATTTCTGTAAATTTTCTTCTACAAATTGTTTTGAATGAATTGTGATATGAAATTGTGAATTAATTGTACTGAAATATTTATTATGCTTTTGACTTAAATTATTGAACGTTTACTTGTATGTGTTTGAAATGGCAATAAATGTTTATTAAATTGCTAAGACAGTTTTGAAACCACAGTGTCATGACCATATATTTGAATGTCTCGCTACCTGATTAGTGGAAGAAATTAGTTTCGAAATTTGATTCCTTCTCTGGCTAAAGTGTTGAGGTATGTGCCAGTAGAAGAAGAAATTGAATGGGTACCCATATATTTGAGCCAGCTAGCCTTGTGATTTCTCATAAGCCTCTGGCTATTGAGATGAATATGTTTTGAATGGCATGAAATAACTGTGTGTTTTTATGAAATTTGTTTTGAGACCTCCAAAATGAAATTGTTTGGACTAAAATTTATAAATCATGTGTAACACCCCTCACCCGTCTACAGTATAGCCGAGCAAGGCGTGCTACACGGCGTGCCGGAACACCTAGTCTGTGATTATTTCATTTCTTGAACTCAATTTGATTTTAAAAAGTCTTTTATGTAATATTCATATCATGCTGATACTATTGTCATACTTTGATAAAATCAGTGTTTCAAGATTGGTAACAAAAATTTGGCAATGTGCCATCTATATTTAGGACAAACTGTCCTTCCAAACCTGTTGAAAATAGTTTAATATGATGATATCAAAATCTCAAATATTTCACAGTCTCTATTTCTCAGTAAAGTCAATAGACTTTTACAGTCATTAAACAGTTCCATAATACAGTCCATAATAATTTAAATATATATAGAAAATCTCCATGTCATTTAATATGTGCAAAATATTATAAACTTTAGAGCTTTCATAACATTACAAAATACAGGGCTGAATTTCAAATATACAACAAAAGTACAAAATACAAGATATCCTAAGTCCTAGCATGTATGCAATGCTGTGCGGATGACTCTGGACTTCTGCGAATCGATGTCTCACGATCGTAGGTCTCTGGGCACCCCAACTGTATCTCCAATACCTACGTTACAAAAGCAATGCGCTAAGCAATTTTGCTTAGTGGTGTCAAATATAAAGAAATATACACTAAAATAAAGTAAATAAAGTGTTTACAAATTTTTGGTGGTGCTGTATGTCAGTAAACGGGATTTAGGTATTTGAATTTAATAGTACTTGAATTCGCCGTGTAGCCTATATCTGACGGTGGATAAACGGATATACTAGCACTGGGTACCTAGTGCCTTGGGCCATCACACCATCGGTCACAAAGTGTCACCCGGTGTGCAAATAGCGTGGCTAAAAAGCCATATAGTCAATCTGGCGATAAGCCAAAAATAAATACACAATATGTATAGCTGTAGGCTATTAAAGTCACAGTGCAGCATAATAAGCCGTAAAAACACAGTATGGCATAAAGCCATTTACAGAATAGCTGTCAGAATCCTATTGGCATGCCAACCTATCTATACTAGTTAACTAGGCAAACTAGGGCACATTATTAATTAATTGTTTAATTCTTCAATTTTTGGAGTTTACTAACTATTATATAATTCACAAGTCAATGCATATGTTGACCTTTTTAGGTAATATGGATAAGTTGTTTCTAGCATCAATATGTCACAATTTATATCTCAATATGCTACCAATATAGTGCAATTTACCATTTTTACAAGTTGGCATTCATTGCCAAAATGCTTCAAGCATCATTGTATGCAAAATGTCAAATTCTCAATTTTTGTGTGCTAGATTGGTCTAGCTTAAAGTCCTATTTCCCTTGGTTTTTAGCTTTTGGTTTGAGAAGAAAAATTGTAGCTCTATGTCTTATTGCACGTGGGGAAAATTTTCAGGTCATTCTGAGTTGTATAGACCAAGATATGGTCAATTTACTAAAGCTGGACAGATTGCACCTTTAGTGCAAAACTTGGTCATTTTTAGGTCAGTTTTGGTTCGGCAGTTTTTGTACCCGAACTTGTGCAAGCCATTTGACTTGGTTCTGTCCATTTTTGGGCTTTGGTGTCTTCATAAGAATTGTAGATCTATGTCTAAACTAACCATGGTAAAAATTTCAGGTCAATTGGACCTGTTTTGAGTGAGTTATGGTCATCCAAAAACTACTATTTATATGGTCAAAAATCTGGGTTGCAAGGTTGCTAATCCGGATTTGGTCATTTTTAAGGTCAGTTTCTAGGCAGAATTTTGGCAACATTTCATGAAAGTTGGCCTATTTGGTGTCTAGTTTCACCCCTTATTGGCCTCATACCAATTGGGTTCATAGTTTGGAACTTATGGCCTAATTTATGTACTGCCTTCACACACAACCTGCACAAAGCACATACACTTCCAATTTGATATTCCTTCTCCTCCTCATTTCTTCAATATTCAATCAATAACACTTCCATATATATATATATTGTACACAATTCCAGCAACAATTTTGGGTAGAATATTCAAGTGCTCAATGCACACAATTCACCATTAATTCAACATTCACTTCCACCAAAATTTAACACATCTCAATGTCAATATTACACATACACTTTAACATAATCATACTTCAATATCACTTACACTTGCTGCCCACAATTTAACCTTAGCATATTTCATTAATAACTACATGTTCACACACAAATTCATGCTATTAGGGGCTGCAAAATATGGCAGTTTGCTCAAGGCATCAAAGTTCTATTTCACACCCTTAATTCAAACACTACATGCATATACTTAGATACAAACTTACTACAACTTTCATTTAAATTAATCAACCTTTATTTCAATTCATTAGAAGTAAAAATAACTCAAGCTCAACAAAGGTTCATGGCTGCCAAAAATGGACAAGTCCATTTCTCACTATTTCTTTCATTTCTCTTCACCAAAATACTCACCTCAACCTAAACACAAGGTTTACTAAAGCAAGGGAGAGGTTTTGGACACTTACCACTTTTGAAGCTTATCAAAACTTCACCAAATCTTGCTTTTCTTGTTGCCAATATCTTCCCCAAGGTGAGTAGGCAAGCTTTAATGAAGGAAAGAAGTGGAAAGGATGGCTTGATCATGCACCCATGGAGGTTGTATGTGGGGTGGCCATGGTGATTTCCATGGTGGAATTCATTTTGGCAAAGTAAAATGGGATGATGAAGAAGATGATGGTGAGTGCTATCTGTTGTCCCAATGTAACATCCTCCCTATACGTGTTTTGTACGTTCTATTGCTCCAGTGGTCAAATAACAGTCTAGGCAAGTCAGGATGTCTGGAACTACACTTCGGTGATAGTGAACAGACATATAATGATGAAATAAATAAAAAGAAAATACAAGAAAAATCAAACAAAAATGAAAGAGACAAAATGTGACTAAGTTAAACGAGGCAAACCCGTAGCGCTGGGTGACCGCACTGGGAAGTTACGGCGAGGATCGTTGACTAACCCTGGACGCGGGGAACCCTGAGAAATATTTTCGGGACATAATTAAAGGTTTACTGAGGTGTGATTGACATTGAAAATGTCAAAGAAAAATTAGAAAGTTAGTATAAACGAAAAATAAAAATTAAAGAAATCGGCGGTACAAGGAGTAAATCAGTGTTACCGAAAAAAGTTCGAACTTGACCCGAAGAGGGGCATTTTGGTTAATTGACAGCTAGAGTTGACTTTTGACTTAAATGTCCATGAAAAATTAGGCCATAAGTACCAAACTTTGAACCCAATTGGTATGAGGCCAATAGGGAGTGAAACTAGACACCAAATAGGCCAACTTTCATGTAGAAAGGTTGCCAAAATTCTGCCTAGAAACTGACCTTAAAAAGTGACCAAATCCGGATTAGTGCATTTAAGGCCTGAAAACTGACCATTTGGGCAGTAGTTAGTGTTTAGGCCATAACTCACTCAAAACAGGTCCAATTGACCTGAAATTTTGACCATGAATAGTTAAGACCTATATCTACAAGTCTCATGAAGACACCTAAGCCCATAAATGACCATAAGCAAGTCAAAAAGCTTGCACAAGTTCGGGTCCAAAAACTGGCCGAACCTAAAATGACCTAAAATGACCTAAAGTGACCAATTTTGATACATTTTGACCACCAATAGTAAAATGACCATAACTTGGTCTACATAACTCAGAATGACCTGAAATTTTTCCCCTCGTTCCATAAGACATAGACCTACAAGTTTGTAGTTTGGACCGAAACCCAAAAATCGAGGGAAGTAGGTCGTCCGGCTAGGTCAAAATAGTAGACCGAAATTCGATAAATTGCAATAAAATGCAATACACTTGGAAATGAAATTGGTAACATATACCAACACTAAAGGGCTATAAAATGTGACATATTGGTAACATTAGAATTGACTCACGTAGAGTGCATCAAGGGTCAACATTATAGGTTGACTAATGAAATGAATTGAAGGGAATAGTACCAAGAGAAATAGGACTTTAAGCTAGACAAATCTAGCAAACAAAAATTGAGAAATTGACCAAATTTTGCACTAAAGGTGCAATCTGTCCAACTTTAGTAAATTGACCATATCTTGGCCTATACAACTTAGAATGACCTGAAATTTTACCTCGCATGCAATAAGACATAGAGCTACAATTTTGCTTCTTTGACCAAAAGCTAAAAACCAAGAGAAATAGGACTTTAAGCTAGACAAATCTAGGAAACAAAAATTGAGAAATTGACCAAATTTTGAAGTAAAGGTGCAATCTGTCCAGCTTTAGTAGATTGACCATAACTTGGTCTATACAACTCAAAATGACCTGAAATTTTGCCCCGCATGCAATAAGACATAGAGCTACAATTTTTCTTCTTTGACCAGAAGCTAAAAACCAAGGAAAATAGGACTTTAAGCTATACCAATCTAGCACACTAAAATTGAAAATTGGTAATTACATAAAATGATGCTTGAAGTGATTTGGCAATGAATGCCAACTTGTGAAAAGGGTAAATTGCATTATATTGACAACATATTGAATTGTAAATTGTGACATGTTGATGCTAGAATCAACCTATCCATGATGCATAAAAAGGTCAATAATTTTATTGACTAGTGAAAGGCATAAAGATGTATAAACCCTATGAATAAAGAATTAAATATGTAACATTGTAATATGCCCTAAATTGCCTAGTTGACTAGTTTGGATAGGTTAGCATGCCAATAGGATTCTAACAGCTGTTCTGTGAATGACTTTACGTCATACTGTGTTTTATGGCTTATTATGCCATACTATGATTTTAATAGCCTATGGCTATACAGTTTGTGTTATTATACTCGGCTTAATGTCTGATTGATTATATGGCTTTTTAGCCACACTGTTTGCACACCGGGAGATACTTTGTGACAGATGGTGTGACGGCCCGAGGTACTAGGTAACCAGTGCTAATATGTCCGTTTATCGATCGATCGATGTATAGGCTATATGGGCAGTCATTTAAAACATTATTCAATTCAAGAAGCTAAGTTAAGTTAAGTATAAGGAAATTTCAGTACAATTAAATTAAGTATTGAATGAATGAGTAAAAGAAATTAGCAAAAGAAACATAATAAAAGTATAAATTGTAGAACCGTAGAGACTTAAAATACAATACAGTTAGAATAATTTGTATACTGGGTAATATTACTAAAAAGTTATAAACTAAGCACTTCCAAAGAGGAACAAACTAGTATATAAGATCGTTGATACTAGAAATACTATACCAAATTAAATTGATTCTTGAGTATCTGAATTATGATTTATTTCTTTCTTTAATTGTATATATTATTTCTTGTTATAATATTGCACCACTAAGCAGAAATGCTTAGCGCGATGGAATTACTTCCTCGCAGTGTGCATCAAGGTAAAACCAGATGGATCATCGAGATTTTTGAAGTCCGAATGAAGTGTCAGCAGAATTGAAGGTTGTCACCTCCTCAGCAATGCATGTAAATAGGGCTCATATTTACAGATGTTATGTATTTTGTTCATTCTAAGTATAATGTAAATTATTTGTACATCCTGTACTTGACAAATTTATGTAATTAGTTGGCAAATTATGCAAAATAATAAAATGTAAGAATTTTGATATATGAGTTAAGTATCTGATCATGATGATTCTGATTGAGATTGAGTATGAAAAGTTTTGAGACTAATTCTGAGTTGTGAATTTGAGTATATATAGAAATTATTTTTGGCAGGTTCAGAAGAACTGTTAGTCCAAATTACTACTGGCACTCTGGTGGATTATCATTAAAATTTTTGAATTCTCCAAATTAGTCAGATTTTCATAAATAGTAAAAATAGCCTAAACCTCAGATAAAGTTTTTGAACAAGTAAATCTAGAACTATAATGAAATCAGATAAGATCAGGTGCTCCCGCACACCGTGTAGCACGCCTTGCTCGGCTACACTGTAGACGGGTAGGGGGTGTTACACCCAAGGCTATGATAAGGGTCCCAATATCCAAGTTAGTGGAGCACTAACTTGGATTTTAATGTTAATTATTCAAAGTTTCATAAATTGGATTTTATCCCCCATTTCTTTCACTATTCTTATAATGTATCACAATTTAATTTTTCATGACATTTTCTAAGTGTAATATCATTTATTTTTAATGGAGATTGAGGTCAAAAGGCAACACTATGTGTCAAATGACCAAAATACCCCACTTTGGGTTATATTCCCGATTTTTCAGTAACACCGATTTTTGTCTGTTTCTCAATTTTTCATTTTTCTTTGTACTAATCTATTAATTTTTCTTTGATATTTCTAGTGTCAATTACATTTCAATAAACCTTTATTTATGTCTCAAAAATTAAATTCAGAGGGTTCTCCGCGGTCCTGGGGTCGGCAATGGCCTTCCCAGTCTGATCACCCATCATCTACTGCCATTCGCTTAACTTAGCATCATTTTCTCTCTTTCATTTTTGTTTTATTTTTCTTGTATTTTCTTTTTATTTATTTCATCATTATATGTCTGTTCACTATCACCGAAGTGTAGTTCTAGACATCCTGATTTGCCTAGACTGTTATTTGACTACTGGAGCAATAGAACGTACAGAACACGTATAGGGAGGATGTTACATCATGTTTTGCATGTCTTTCATTTTCAGCAATGTGTTTGAATAGGTTTGATTTGGATTATGTATAAATGTTATTTTAGTATATTGTGCACTACTGAGTCATAGTACTCAATGATGGCTGTTATTGCTGTCGCAGATTTAGAAACTAGAGGAGTAGCAGAGTGAGCTGCTAAGGATCTTGAAGCCACCTTTCCTGAAGGTTTATCAGGTATAAATTTATACTGTGAATGTAATATTTATATTTGTGTATGTAACTGTATGTATATGTAAAAAAAAAAACTGGTCATGAGCAGTTGTATAAAGTTTGTAATAATATTAGTTTGGATTTTCTAATGTAAATTTTGGATTGATGAATGTAAATTGTTTTAACTTTAATGAAATATGAATGAAATAATTTTGTCACACCTTACCCCTCTGTAAGGCATAACATGATCCCGTAGAATACCTAATAAACTACCGAACTTCGCGTACCGATAATTCATTAAGTACACTATAAGGGATTTTAAAACTATTTTCTTGCATTTTGGAAGTGGTGAGCATTTTGGTAGGAATTAAAATCATTTATTAAAATCTTATAGACTAGTAAAAATTTTGTCCATTTAAATTTTACCGCAAATTTTATAAAAATTTTAACAGAGTTCCGTTTATATTTGGAGAAAACCGTTCTTAAAAAACCTTTAAAAAACACTTCCAAAAATTTTTCACAACTCCCAACCACCAAATAATTTCAAGTCAACTCAATTTAATCCACTTCAAAAATAATTTCACAATCCAATCAAAGTTTAACATCACAAAATATTTAATAACTTCATTCACAGTGTATAAAGTATGAAATTCTCAACTACAAATATTAATTTACAAAAAGAAGTTTCAAACATAATATTATTATAATTTATTATACAACTGCTCACTTTACATTGATACTTATGACATTACAGTATTTACATCAAAATAACAACAAGGGTATAAAATAATACCCGTACAAAAATGATCAAGAGTTCTTATCAATCCCGCAGCTCACTCTGCTGCTTTCTCTTTGCTCTTATCTGCGACAGCAAAACAAGCTATCGCTGAGTATAAAAATACTCAGTGGTGCACAATAAAAATTTAAAATACAATACATAAATCATTCATTATCAAAACACATTTTAAATATTTCTAAATCACATTTCACAAATTTTCAAAACTCATAATAACATAATTTAGTCAAATAATTTAAGAAACACAGCGTTGCCAATTCATACACAACTTAAGCCATGACACAAAATTTCCGATCAATGCCGCGTTGTATACCACAATAAAGCAATCTACAACCTCACTAATCGAAATCAATGAGGGAGGTGGCTAGCTAGCTAATGAGTACTCATCCGATCTACAACCTCAACTGGTAAACCAGAGAGGGAGGAAAATAATCGATCTCACCTCATAAATAGAGGAGGAATAATAAGGCATTGTCATGCTAAGTGTAAATTAAAAATCAATTTCAAACATTTTATTCAAATGATTCGTGAGAAATCCAATAAATTTTTAAAGTCATAATTTCATTCACAAGATGGCAACACAATTCATAATTAACTTCAAATTTTCATAAATCATACTAAATCAATATTTCAATGACAAAAGGTTCAAATAAAGTTTATTGTGCACAAACCTGACGTGAGTCGCCTCTAGGCCTTAACTCAGTCTCTCAAAGCTTCCAAGTCCTTTTCAGCTGAAACACACAGTTTCACAGTGTTTCAATTCCATAACTTAGCATAAATCCAAAAATAAATTTAACTTCACTTTTACCTAGCTCTAACGTGCTAAAATCGACATTCTCGAAATTTTTGTGTTTCGGGTAATTCACTACACTATTCAAGTCAAATTGTTGACTTTCTAAGGCTTAATAGATATGGGAATTCCAACTTCACCCACATACCACATTTTGGTCACCAAACTTGTTGGTTTTGGTCATTTTCTCAACACTTATTGTAATTATTATTATGGATGAACACTGAATTTTATTTATTGGATTTGAGATTCGTTTCTTGATTTAATTTCTTGTGATCTTAATGCATGCTATGTGTTGGTACCCACTTAGTCATGATTATTGATGTTAATTGAAGGACTGAAAGGTAAAGATTAACATTAGAAAATTGAGATCTTAAACCTAGGAATTCTGACCTAGACATAGGCTGATACCTTTGTGGAACCTAAAATTTGGTCAAAGGTCTTAAAGGATTATAATTGATTTGATAACCACAAAAGTAGGGTTCGAGTTAATTAGAATATACCCTAGATGCCTTCAGAGAGGATGTAGGATAGCTTAGGACTGATTTCCATCAAGGAAAATGATCCTCAATTCAGTAAATAAATGAGATAACATCCCTAGTATCATTCAAGTGTGAAATCTTAATTCCAGAATTGCTTCAAATAAATCACTTTGTTTTAAGTCTACCATTTTAGTGTTTAAAGTTAACAAACTTCATTCCCTAAGTATTCGATACCCTAGATAGTCAAGATTTCTGTGTAGATTGGTACTTGCTAAACAAAATTCCTTGTGGGAACGATACTCTACTTATCACTTTATTACTTGTTAGCGATACGTGCACTTGCGGTGATTGCAAAATAGCGAAACAGACAACAGATTCCATCTTGATCAACACCTGTCTCTATATATAATTGGTAGGAGCCAACACATGCTCATATACCCATACACAGTACAAGTATGAAAGCAATATCAAACTCAAACAACCTATATACAAGATAACTGTGCTATCTCAGGTCTAAAAATTATATGCACTGATATGATTTATGATAATGCATTAACAAGAGTAAACTCCACGTGCTTGTTATAAGTGTCACTGATTCAGCCTACTTATCATGCATAAGTGCCTATCATGTTTGTTATATATCATGAGACTCACTATTCCATCATATTTACATCTCATATAAATAACTTGGGAACAACTATGATTACAATATTTCTGGATAATTCATATCCTTATTGTGAAGTATCCTCGATTGTGAGCCAATTTATGATACTTTTTGCTAGAAATACTGTCACTCATATTCTTAACAACTTAAGAATAGAATTTCTAACAAAATATCAATAGACCTTTTCTATTACACATAAATATATTATGTAAGCGAAAAAGTGAAAATACCTTTTTATTAATAAAACATGTACAAGATACACATTAAATGATATGCTCTAAGGCATACTATTAACAATCTCCCACTAGCACTAGAGCCATTCATTACAATATCTTAGTCCCATCTTCTCAAGATGTCAGTCTAGCTGAGCTTGTGACATAGGCTTAGTGAATGGATCAGCTGAATTTTCAGCTGATGCTATTTTTTGCATGGCTACATCGACTCGCCCAACTATATCTCTAATAATGTGGTAGCGCCTTTCTATATGTTTGGATTTCTGGTGAGACCGGGGTTCCTTAGCCTGTATGACTACTCCATTGTTGTCACAGTGGAGTGGAACAGCTGATGTAACACCCCTCATGTAACGCCCCTATGTTCGGTAGTGCGTTGTACTGTTCTAGTGACCAGTGTTGTTCGGACAGCAAGGATGCCTAGAACTACACTTAGTTATGGTTGAGGAGGCATAAAATAATGAAATACAAGAAAAGAAAATACAAGAAAAACAAAAGAAAAATAATAGCAATAAAATGTAACCAAGTTAAATGAGTCGAGAACCCTAGCGATGGGTGACCACACCAGGATGTTGCGGCGTGGACCGTTGACTAGCCCTAGACCACAGGGAACCCTAGAAAATATTTTTAGGACTTAAATAAACATCTATTGAAGTACAAATGTCATTAGAAATATCAAAGAAAAATTAAATAATTAGTAAAAAGAAAAAACGAAAAAAATTGAAAAATGGACAAAACTCGGTGTTACCGAAAAATCGGGAATGCAACCCGAACAGGGGCATTGTGGTCATTTGACACCCCGAGTTGTCTGTTGACCTAAATTTCCATTAAAAATAAATGATATTACACTTGGAAAATGTCATGGAAAATTAAATTGGTGGTACTTAATTGAAATAGCAAAAGATAGGAGTTAAATGTGGAATTTGGAAACTTTAGAATAAATGAACATTAAATCTTTACTTAGTGCTCCACTCACTCCATTAAGTGGACCACTAAACACATGATAGTAGAAACTTCATCTTCTTCAACCTTGCCAAAAACCAGCCGAAATTTACCTTGAAAGAATCCTCTATGGCCGCATTTTACAAGCTCCATGCAAGCGTGAGGTAAGCCAATTTTCTTCCATTATCCTTCACTAAAGTTGCTCTACACAACTTGGGCAATAGATATGCAGCAAGAAAATCAAGTTTTAGCGAGTTTTTGAAGAGTTTCAAAAGTGGTAAGTATGTATTTTTTATTCTTGTTTCGTTAAACCTTGAATGGATGTTAAGGGTAGTTGAATTATGGAAGGATTTTTGAAGTTTGATGAGTTAAGGGAGAAGTACATTTTTGGCAGCCATGGAACTTCAATAAGAGCAGTTTATCCTTGCATGTAAATGATAGATTAAAGTGTTGATGTAAGTATTTATGTGTGTAGGAATAATTTGGATAATGTATACTAAATGTATGTGTGATGGTACACTTGATTTTGGAAGCTTGGAAGCTAATTGAAGGAGATGTACAATCGGCAACTTTGAAGTGTAGACCAAAATGTGTTGTTTCATGGTTTGGTTTATGGAATTATATTGTTGAATTATGATGCTTGTTATGGCAGCATGTATATGTGTATAAAGGTTTGAGTTTGGACATGTAAATGAGCTATGTCATGTGGTTAAATTGTTTGTAATTGGACTTGGAAAATTCTGTACTATAATGCGCATATTGAGAATAGTTATAAACTACCAAAATGACCAAAAATGAGTT